>NW_024802938.1:534245-695117 GCF_019175285.1 Sceloporus undulatus
AATCTATAATTGTGTCGAGACCTGAATCATCTAGATTGTCACTTCAGTGTTGCATACCTCCTTTGCCTTTGATCCCAACAGTGGCTCATGATAAATTCAGAAGAATCCAAGCAAATAGCCAAGTTTATTTCTTATGCAAAGAAAACCTTATCTCCCCCTGAACATGCAGAGGAAAGAAAACTTGTTACAGCAAAAAGAAAAACATTTAGCCTTTTTGGATTTATTTCTTTTCCCTCTCAGTTCTAAAACTGCTAATCACCCCAGAAAAATGAAGCCAAGGGAGCAAATAGAGCTTTGAGGAGATATTATTCATGACTATGTCATCAAAACACTCTTTCCAGGACTGATAAAATGAGCTGCTTTTTGACAAGAATCGTTTATCTGCACTGAAGCATCCAGATGACTCAAGAAGGCTTGTAGCAAACATGTCCTTCATGGCTAAAGATGTACAGTCCAAGATAGCTTGTGCTTTCAGTACAAAATACATCAAGGGTTCATATTGCAGGGGGAGGAGTAAGGGACAACTTTAAAAATAATGAAAGTTTAACCTGTACATTTGTCAATCAATATTTCTTGACACCACAGCCAAAATCCTGCATTATGTGGCAGAATGCAAAGTTTTACCAGACAGAACACTGCCCCATTCTGCTCCTCCGAGCCAGAGAATTCTCCTGCACCCTCCAAATTTTGTCAGACCTCCTCTGCAATCTTGTGTCCAGTTCTGTTTACCACAGTACAAGGAGGATACTGACAAAGTGGACCATGTCTGGAGAAGAGCAATCAAGATGGTAAAAGGTCTGGAAACCAAGTCCTGTGAGAAATAGCTTAAGGAGCCTGGTATATTTAGCTTGGAAAAGAAGACGTGAGATAATATGAAAGCCTTCTTTAAATATCTGAAGGGATGTAATGTACACGTTGCACTGAGCTTGTTTTCTGCTGCTCCAGAGACAAGATCACAAATCAATAGATTCTAATTACAAAAAAAGAGATTCCACCTAAACCATGGTTTGTTTTAGGTCAAAAAGGAAATATCTTTTATGTAAAAAAAAAAAAATCTGCTTTCAAGCTACAGTTTGTTTATAAATTGAAACCTACCTCTGCCTACGAGCATGAATTGAGAAAAGAGGCACCAAATTAGGATATCCATGCAGAGGTTTGATCTGCTTTCTAAACCATGGCTTACCATTAAATTGAAATTCACAAACCCATGACAAGCTGCTGTTACAACCCTTTACTTTCATTATACCTTAGTGAACATACCACATAGCATCGGAACAGTAGTGTTCTTAGTAATGCTATTCCTCCAAATTAACAACATAGCTTTTGGGGAAAGGTAGTCTGAGGTAGTGATTTTCATGCTATCTGATGTGGGAGACCAGCATTCCCTCATCCCCCAAAAGTGACATAAAGCAATAGTATATTTCTGCCCATTTCTGCAAGTCTCTCTTTCTTTTCTGAAAACTCTCAACCAGCAGTCCACAGATCATTTCTTTGAGTAGCACTGGTTGAATTTATGGTGTTGGAGTCTCTTAAGATTCTAAATTGTAAGTATGTGGAAGCTTGAATATATATTGTATTTTTGTACATTATTCAGTATATTTACAACCTAATTCTGGTAAAACCTTATTACTACAGTTGACCTCCTTATCCATGGATTTTTTATCCACAGATTCAAGCATCCATGGCTTGAAAATATTCAAAAGAAGTATAAATTCCATATAGCAAACCTTGATTTTCCATTTTTTATAAGGGACATCATTTTGCTCTGCCATTATATTTAATGGGACTTGAACATCCACGGATTTTGTTATCCACAGGGGATCCTGGAACCAAACCACAGGGGATAACAAGGTCCCACTGCACTTGTTCACAGTAAATGGTGATGAAGAAACAGAGCCAGTAACCTGCAAATAAATTGCACTTTCACAAAACTATATTTGTATTATTTAAATTCCACATTTCAAGGAGACTGAAAAGTATCACAAATGTCTACTGCAAAGGAAAATTAGGAATGGCTATATTTAACCACCACCCTGTATAAAATCAAGAAAAACATTCAAAAGTTTCTGCTCAGCTGGTAAATTAGAAAAGTTCCCTTATGAAGAAATAAAGGTATTCTTTGTGCTTATGACAAAGCTATCACAATCACTGCTACTGCCAGCTAGCAAATTATCTCATCTGAGGTTTCGTTTCTCCCAACATACTTTCCGATAATTCTGTTCCAAATTCAATATAGCAAGAGTAATCCAGCTGTGCTGCTCCCATTTGTTTTATATAATATGTTTTTACAGGAAGTAATACAAAATGCACTAGAAGTAAAAGCAAAAGAAAGCAAAAGAAATTAACATTCTGTTTACTTTTGCCCTCAAGTGAAACTTTTCAGGGAAGATCCATAGGCTGCAAACTAGACTGACCTTTGTCCTGCTGAAATCAATGGAACTTAATTCCAAACAAAGGAGGCGAAACAAGGTGAAAATTGCAATGTTTTCACTCTCAGATCTCCTCTGCTGAACTGAGACAAAGAACTGTTGGGAGGGGTGCATCCAACACTCACCAAACTACAGTACAAATCCTGGGATTTGCAGCTTAATGAAGTACGAGAGCTTTCTGGCTAAGGACTGGAAATACCTCTACTTTGAATTGCAAATCTTATGATTCCACAGGATGTTGCCATGATAGTTAAGATGGAATCATAGGGCTGTAAATGTGTAAATAAGCCCAATGGTCTTATTCAGATGTGAAAACCAGCAGCAGTCCTGGCATTCTGAGGAACATCAGACAGCATCCATTTTAATTTTCCACAATGCTCCTGATATACAGTCAGGTAGAAACCAGTTAGCCAGGCCTGATCAAAGTAAGTCCAGCCACAGTAGCAGGCCATACCAAGACCTTGGGATTCTGGCAGTTTCTCAGGTATGGAAACTGATCTGAACAGAGGGATGACAGAAGCTATTTCCAGATTTAGTCCCAGGGCTTTCAGTTCTCCATCTCTACCCCTATCACTGGCTAACAGGCAACTGGCACCATCATAAATGGTTGATTATTAGTGGGGGCAGAAGAAGGAATAGTAAGGTCCCACATTCACAGCTACCTTCACGACTTCCAGATCCTTAGATGTATCTGGATTTTGGACTTCTTCCAGTGGGCAGCTATTTCCATTGCCTATAGAATATGTGTGAAGTGCCAGCATTTGTAACACCTTTTCTCAGCTGGGAGGAGGATTGCTGTCACTGAAATGAACATTGATGTCTTGGCTCTACTGCTGTATAATACAGAAACAGGTGGAGATAGCAAGTACATACACCCACCAAGACAATGACTGATATCTTGGCTTTTGCTCATCCAGCTTCTTGCCTTTGTTTATTTAACATATAAATGCAGAGAAATCTACTGAAGTAAAAAAGAAAAAAATCACAAAAAGATATGCCTTATTTTAGGCATTTATCCAGACAATTACACAGTCTCTCAGAATACCATGGTTTAATATCCATGACTATATTTAATGATTAATGTTTTAATCATTTACCTTGTATAAAATCAATGGAGAGAGGAAAACATCATCCCAAGCAGTGAACACATAAATTACACATGTTGGTTTTGATATTCACCTATTCTCCTCTTTGTGTAAGGCAGTGATTCCCAGGGTAGGCAGTACCACCCCCTGAGGATGGTGGAAAGATCCAGGTAAAAAGGGGGTGGCAGGAGGAACCCAGTCAAAGTACTGGTGTGCAAGCAAGTCAAGGGGAAACAGTGGCCTTTAGGACCATGGTAGGGATGAGGGTTGCATGAATCTTCTCTTTTCAGGGTCCCATAAAACCATCATGCAGGCTTGGTGATCACAAAAGTCAGTATGGGCAGAAGGCTTCACAGTCACTGTTCAACCAGCTGCTCTGTGGCTGCTCCCAGGTTGACCAGATGGAAAGGGAGCAGTGACCAAAATTGGTTGCTTTGCATTTGCAGTAGAACAGTAGATCTAATATCAAGAAATAGCCATGAGGGGTACTAGGATTGTCACCCAAGAGGAAAGGAGGCAGTAGCCTGAAAACATTTGGGGACCACTGGTGTACGTGGACTATAGAGGTAGTAAGGGAAGCTGTGTCTTCAGGCAGAGAGTAAAGAGAGAACAGCCTGTGATGCTGAAGGTAAATTTAGAAAGAGAAGGATGGACACAAGACTAAAATGTCACTCTTTTAAAAAGACTGTGGGCCCAAAATCTTATCCAACTAAAATGTCAAGCCCACAATGCTATAGTTATTCAACATTTACCAAATGCCTTTCATGTCTTATGAGAGATAGTGGCTTGGCTAAAAATAGACTCTCTATAGATACCATGATCCAGAAAAGATATGCATCCCTGTAGATGTCTTGGTAGTTCAGATACTATTCAGCCTCTCCCAGTTATTGTAGCTCCTTACCAGTCTCCCTCCTTTCTTCCTGATGGAGGATGGTATTCCTCTCCCTAAATTGTTGTTCTGTGACCACCAAAGCCCTCTCCCATCAGGAAATGGAAGCATATCCCAAAATTAATTCCCTGTTGCCCCCAAACAAGAGGTGCTTATAGAAGGAAGTTGAATGTGATGTTTACTTGGTTGCTTCTGCTGTCCAAAATCAATAATCCCATCCTAGATATAGAGTTTAGTCTAGCATCTTGGATAACCAGCAGGGAGAGCTTAAAAAAGATATTTTTGACTACCAGAAACCTACAACTAGTATGGCTACCTATAACCGTTATTATTATTATTAGTGTATGTGTGTGTGTGTGTGTGTGTGTGTGTGTGTGTTGTATACATTCAAGTCATTTCTGACTTATGATGACCCTAAGGTGAATCTATCATGTGTTTTTCTTCACAGGATTTGTTCAGAGGTAGTTTGCCATGGGCTTCCCCAAAGGCTGAGAGAGTGTGACTTGTCCAAGAACACCCAGTAGGTTTCATGGCTGAGCTGATAATTAAACCCTGGTCTCCAGAGTCATAGTCCAACACTCAAACCACTACGCCACACTGGCTCACATTATTGAGAGTACCCAGTCTTAAGAATTTTTGAACCTCTGAGAGCAGCACCTATAGTAATATCAAAGTCAAAATACATGCATGGGTAAGTAAATGCCTAGAAAGTACAAGAAGGTCACAGTTAATTTCAAACAAGGGACTCTTAAGTGATGAATTACTATTGACTATTCAAGCTAGACTAATGAGAACTGTAGTTCCAACAGTATCTGATGGGTCATAAGTTGCCCATTCTTACTTAGGATGTTCAAGATAATATGTCTACCACAATCTAGAAATGCTACCACAAAGTCAAAGAGCACACCATCATAATTAAAGACCTGTGCATGAAATCCCAAAAAGTCAAGATAGATTCCTCTACAAACTGACAATTAATATACAAAGAGAATAACTATATCTGCTGGACTTAATCCCCCCCCCCTGCACTTGTGCACCATTCCCTTTTCCTTGTGTGTCCTGTCTTATTTAGATTGTAAGCCTGAGGGCAGGGAACTATCAAATTAAGAATTTGTAAGATGGTCTGAGAGCCTTTGTGGCTGAAGAGTATATAAATATGCCAAATAAATAAATTTCCAAATGCGGAAAAATTTTTAAAACATGAACATAAACTCAGGTAAAACAAGTGCAAGATGATGATAAGAACTGCAAGTACCTATTTGAGGCATAAAAACAAGTATTTATTTAAATACATCAGGAACAGGAAATTTTTCACGGAGATGATACAACGGTTAGAAGCCAAAGGCATGAAAGGAATACTAAAGAAGAGCTGAGACATTTCAGAGATGCTAAATGAATACTTTACATCAGTTTTCACTGCACAAGATGCTAGCGAGAGATTTGCACGCACAACAAATAAGAACCTCTGTCCCACCCAATGTGTACAGAAAGGCCTATATCCAATTCCTGGCCCTAACTTGAGTTGAACCATTAAATCAATTGCTTCATATGAGTTAACATTTATGTAAATCTCATTACTTCAGTCAGTCTGTTCTGACTGAGACTAGATGGAGTGGGATATATATACTAACCAATTTTTGGCAGGGTAATGCTTGAGGAACTATGTCAAATAGATGTGGAAACAACCAATTTAGAGCAAACTGGCAAATTATAAATTGAGGAGTCACCCAAAGACTCAAAAAGAACTGAAATGCAAAACTGTTGAATACTTAATAATAGTAATAAGTAGTAAAACAAAAAAAAAACCTCTATCTAACTGGTGGTTAGTAATGTGACACAGCTTTTCTAGAAAGACTCTTAAGAGGATCCAGAAAATTAAACCATTGTCCATGCCCTCTAACATTTCACAAATGAAAACAGGAAGATATGTGGCCAAACACATCAGAGTATGGTCAAGGTGGCAAACATTAATAATGGGGAAGTACACAAGAGATAGAAGAGTTTGTTTTTGCCTGAGCCTGCTGAGAAAGGCAAAATTCTCCCCCTCCTTTCCTCTCCTCCTACTGAGTTAACTGAGTGCAAATTACTTTTGCACTTTCAACTAAGTTTGTAGTAACTGAAGTAAGCTGAGGGCAAAGAAGGAAGAAATGGAGGAGAGGGAAAACTTGGATATTTTAAAAGCCTCTGAAAAATTAGGATAATAGAATATTAATAGGGATTTTCATTGCTTGGGCATGCTTGTCAGACTGACTCTTGTTCCATGTAGAAAGTATAATGTCAACTGTAATTTTTAAACATAAAAAGGAACACAAAAGAGGACAAATCAACATGGATTTTGCAAAAGAGCAAAGGTTGCCAACTCCCAACACATCCTGCCTCACCAGCCTTGTAGGATTCTTTGAAAATGTGAACAAGCATTTAGATTAGAATTGCCCTTTTATAATTAGCCTTACCATACCTTAATTTTTGTCAAAGGGTTTAAGTAGACATAGTAGTCAAGGACAAACACCTTACTTCAGACTGGCATAGCATTAATCCCCATGTGCAGTCATACATTAATTACCCTGTGAATTCAACTCTTGTGTCAAATTGCAATATTGTACACAGGAACCAAGACAGCCAAATGTACAAGCAAACATGCATGAACACCTATATTCCATGTGCATCCATGTATGGTCTACAAGCACACACAATGGCACCACTTGCATAACTTTGCTTCCACAACCTTGAACTCAGTGCAGACATTCTGCATCAGACAAAATGTCCAACTGATGCCATACATATAAAATGCCAGCAGAATTCCCACTAAGGAAAAAAATAATACATCATCTCATAGATCACTAAGGGAAGAAAGAAGGATCCTCCAACTTGGTCATGCAGCTAGGACCACATTAGCTAGGGAAAATAGGAGGTGCTAAATTATATGGAAGGATATGGTCACCAAGACATGCAGAAGGATGAGGTAAACAGTGGGAAGCAGAAGCCAGAAACAAAGAGACACGATGGAGGTACAGAAGTCCACACAGGGTCCTGCATTGCAAGTTAAACTGCTGGCTGTTAACATTTACAAAATACAGTATCTAGAGTGATGGGTTAGCAATGAGCAAGCCTAGTAAGTAGATGATATATATAATTCATCAGGATGACAAAAATCAACCAATCATAGAAGCATCCCCAGTAGGTAGATGTCCACCAGCCTCTTTTTGAAGATATCCAAAGAAGGATACCCCCCCCACCCACCTCTCTAGGCATTTGGTTCCATTCCCACATAGCTCTTACTCTCAAGAAATTCCTTCTAATTTTAATTCCAAATCTACCCTTCTGTAATTTCAAACCAAGAGCTTCCCCTCTGGGGAAGACTGTGCAAAAATTCCAAAGACTGCAAGCACGAGTAAGAAAATGGCAGATAAAATTCAGTGTAATAGCAAATGCAAAGTGATGCACATGCAGGCAAAAACATCTTGACCTACATTTACAGCAAGGTGAACCTCCTCTAATCTGCAGCCTGGATAAGGCCCCCAAAACTATTTTTCATCCCTCCTCGATGCTGCCCTCTCCCTAGACACCTCACAGCCATCCAAAAAAAATGGCTGGAGAAGTGAGAATTAAATGTAATAAATGAATAACAGAACTGACACAACACACAGTGCACCTGCACCCTGCGCAGATGCATTTTACTCGGCTTCCAGCTTAAGCAGAAGCTGTGTGGAAAGAATAATGATGGTGTGCGTGTGCCACGCTGCCACATGCACATGGCCCATTATTTCCTATGGGGCTCAAGCATAGGCGGATTTTCCATTATGCAGGAGGATCCGGAATGGATAACCCACGTAAAGAGAGGGCCCACTATATAATTAAAATGTATATGCAATATATGTAATGTAAAATCCTTCAAAACCTTTAAGTATATGCCTAAACATAATAGCCAGCATCCCAATGGGACACTATGCTTGTATAAAAATCATTGTGCAAGCAGTTGTATGAATATGGTCCTTTATTATTATCCAGTGGCCAACAGATTGAAAATGATCAATATACATCCCCATCCATAAAAAGGGAGACACAAAAGATTGTGGCAACTATGGGACCATAGTATTAAGTTCCCACACAATCAAAATTATGGTAAAAATGCTCCAGCATTGACTCCAATCATATGTGAAGGGAGAAATCTCAGTGGTACAAGCAGGGTTCAGGAAAGGAAGAGGCACTAGGGAGCACCTCGCAAACATACAATGAATAATTGATTCCTTCGGGAGAAGGCAGGAGATAAATATATTATTATTATTATTATTATTATTATTATTATTATTATTATTAGAGTGCACCAAGGAATTTCAGAAGAAAATCAGCATGTGCTTCAGAGATTATAGCAAAGCCTTTAACTGCATAGATCACAAAAAACTATGAAACGCTCTTTAAAAATGGAAGCCCCACTACATTTGAAAGTTCTGATGAAAAATCTGTACTCGGGACAAGAGGCTAATGTTAAAATAGAATATGGTGAAACAGAATGGCTCCCAATTGACAAAGGGGTCAGGGAAGGCTGCATTCTATCATGCTATTTGTTCATCTTGTGTGCAAAAAACATTATATGAAGAGCAGGTTTAAACTTAGAAGAAAGAGGAATAAAGATAGGATGAAGGAACATAAACATAAACAATCTAAGCTATGCAGACGACACCACACTACTAGCGGAAAACATTATAGATTTGGAACAAAACAGTCAAAAAATTTCCCATGAATTGGATCAAGCATTAATCAGAACAGAGTCTGCAGTCATAAAATCAGAGGAAGACTAGGAACAGAAAGGGCAGTTATGAAAGAACTGTCATGATGTGGGCTGGCATGAATGATGTAGTGTCCATGAAGAACCTCTGAATACTTCCAAGTAAATGGGGAAGCCAGTGGTAAAGGATTTATTTTCAGAGGAAGGAAGGAGACAAAATCTTTGTACAACACTTACAGAGCGGCATACACAAGACTGAAAAATTATACACACATAGAGAGGGACTGGTTATCTTTTACAGTCCCAAGCGGCCTTGGCTAGGTTGCTGCATAAACATAGCCTTGCTGTCCAGCTGCCACCAATACACATTTCTGTATGGCATCGAGGCCACTTCATCCAAGGTTATGTATCACCTGATGCCTGGCTACCCCAGATACACTTTCACAGTTTTCAACAACACAGTAAAGGTGAATAATCCCAACAATATTTACAGTACATGAATTCCACAGCAATGTGTTTGCTGCTTATCATTCTCATGCCCCTTCAATGTTGCCCAGCAACTCCTGATGCTCTGGGCCTTCATGTTTAAAGGTCCCTTCCTCAGAAAGGTGGCTTGTGACCTTTGTTACAAGGTCCAGCATGAAAAAGCCTTACTCCCCTCCACATACAATTAGCATGTGTGTGATTTGGTCTCCAAAAAAGGCCTTTTGTTTTTAGACTTCCTGTAGGCATTCGGGTGACCACTGTTGGAAACATGGTCTGATGCTATGCCCCAAACCAGCCAAGTTTTTTTTCACATGTGGCAGAAAATCATACACACACACACACACACACACACACACACCCCTCCCCTTCTTTGGCAGTAGACATACTAGAATAACAAATGAAAAACAACAATATGCAGCCTTTTTATGACACTTAAAATCCACTGCTGGCTGCCTTACATTTCCTAATGGTAGGGCTGGCCCCCTAACATAGGAGATTATCAAATGGGGGGGGGGGGGGACAAAGGATGGATAAAAGCGGGTCACTTGTATCCTTCTCCTGTGTTTATCGTGCGATCAGATGAAAGACTATCACACACGGCACCCGTTATTATCCCATCAGTGAAGTAGAATTGTCCTGTCACTTTTGAAAAACAGAAACTTCCATTAATGCAAAATGACAGGACAATTCCGCTTCACTGATGGGACAATGATGAGATAAGGGTGATATCATCTGATAGCCTTTCATGGGATGGCAGACAATTCCACTTCACTGATGGGATAATAGCCAGATAAGGGCAAAGTCATCTGATAATCTTTCATGCAATCATGTGATAAGGCCAGGAAAAAGATGGGAAAAAGGACATCCTTTTTCCTGTATGATAATTTCCATAGAATAAATTATACTGTCATCATAAAATAACCCACACAATTTCCACAAGCACAAAGAACTGAAAATCTGTCAGCTATTCCTTTCCTACAGTTATACCAACGATGCTATAGGTCAATGAACAGAAAAAGATAAGGATCTTAAAAAAAAATACAGATAATTCCCTAATCTTCAAAGAGGTAAAAGGGGATTTCCAAAGGTCAGCATGGCATCTACAGTAATAAAGTTCAAGAGGCATCACCATTCTCCTCTCCCTCCTCCACTCCCCAGAGGCTTTTCATATTGTCAGGTAAAATACAGTCAAAGAGTTTGAAAGTTTAGAGGGGGAGATTTCTATGTATGGTAGATGGAATATTTCAGATCAGAAAGATGAAGACAACAAAACCACAAAATTCTGCAAGCCAACAGGAAATTATTGGTAGCATCTAGTTTTTTTTTAAAAAAAAGTCTTTACAATCTATATTTCTTCACAACTGCACTATTATATAAGATTTTATTATTTCCATTTTACAGAGCAGTACTACTGGTAACGGCATTGTTATTCCTATCATACTATCACGTAAGGCATTGTTACTCCCATTTTACAGACTGAAGCTGAGAGGTAATGACAAAATTCTCCTCCATGCTTACATTGTGCCATAGAAGCCAGAAAGAAAAGCAAAAAGGAAATGGTATGTGAATAGCAACACAGCAGCAGCAACAGTAACAACCACAGCAGCAGCAACAACAGCAAAGCATCTTCTGAATATTCAATTTGCTTCCCATAAAGATACTATTTTGTACTGAGGTCCCTCTCCCAGCATGTCTCTCACCCCTATATGAAGTCACGAATTCATCGCAGGGCATATTCTCCATATTTGCCATGTGGACCATCTCACATGGATTCTACAGCAGTTATGCACAGACACTGTCTTGCATTCCCCTCCATTCTCAAGGTTGGCTTTAGTGGAAAGTTATCTCCTGCCTTCTTCTATCCATAACCTGATCCCAGGACCACTTTAAGGCACATGTATCAAGACTGTGGTTGTGCATGTTGTTTATCACTTCCTAGATGAACATCATTTTGCTTGCATGGGAGTTAATGCAATTATCTGGTGGTTACTGCAATCTCTGGTGTCCCCTTTCTTGGGTGTGGAATATGGGCCATTGTTTTGTTTTCCATATTTGTTGACATATTTTAGTTAGAAGTAGAGTAGATTCTGTCTCTGTAGTTTGAATCAGTTCTATTGGTATGCCATCTGTTCTTGGTAATTTATTTTTCTGAGTGCCTTTTTACTTCTCTTGCTCAAATTGTAGGTTCATTTTCAAATGATTCTTTCTTGAATGAATCTGCCGTCCTTTTATCTCTTTTAGATAGTTTTTTCAGAGTATTGCTTCTTTGGTCTTTATATTTCTATTTGGTCATGTAAATTGTTCCCTTGCTGATCATAGAGCATTCCCACACTTGGTTTAAATTTCCCTTTGATTTCTCAGATCTTGTGAAAGAAATGCCTTGTTCTCCCTTTTTTCTTGTCACTTTTTATTTCCCTGTATTGATCATTATAATAGCTCTCTTTGTCTTGGCTCACAAGTCGCTGAACACTTGCATTCAGGGTTTTTTCTGTCACCTGTTCATTTTGCTTCTCATCAGTCCTCCATTGAGGCTTTTCTTTTTGTTTGGCTGCACACAGGATTTGTTTTGTTTTGTTTTGTTTTTGCATTCCTCCTTGACAATGTCCTTGGATTTAGTCCAGAGTTCTTGTAGTTCCCCATCAATTAAGGCACGTTACAGACTGCCTAAAAGCGATGGTCTGCTGCCGCCGGTTGCTGTGTCCGAGAACCACAGCGGCCAAACCACGCAGTTCCCGGGCACAGCAAAAAAAGAAGCCCCAAAATGGTGCTTCTTTTTGCACCCTGGAAGTGGCGCCGCGAGGTGCTAGTCGCGCACTCGTGGCGTCACTTCCGCCGCGCGTTGTCCAGATGTTACACATCCGCGATGTCAAAATGGCGGCGCCCGTGTAGAACCGGCGCCGCCATTTTGTACGGACCCAGTCCGTACTAGGGTTAGGGGCATCAGGAATTGACACCCCTTCCTAACCCTAGTACGTCCTGGAGGCCTACTATACGCCCGTTCGGAATGGGCCTAAGTTCAACAGTGCAAATCTATATTTCACACTATCTTTAAATTTTATGGGGATGTTCTTCAGGCATGTATTTTGGCATGTTGGTTGGTTTAGTGTTCTTTAGCTTTACTCTAAGTTTTGATATTAGCGCCTCATGGTCTGTGCCACAATCTGCTCTTAGTCATATTTTTGCAGAAAGAATGAAGCTTCTCCAGCTTCTGTTTCCAATTATATAGTCTATTTTATTTCTCCATTCATTATCAAGTGATGCCCATGTACACAGTCAGCTCTTTGGCTGCTTGAAGAATGTGTTTGTGATGAGCAAACTATTGACCTCACAAAATTCAGTTGGTCATTCTTCTGCTTCATTTCTTGATCCTAGGACAATTGCATTCCAATTGCCTAGATCACATTATAGTAATCTAAATGGGATGGAATTTAGGCTTGTGTCACAATGAAAACCATCTGTTCCTAGTGGAGATGAAAACTACTAGAACTGGCATGCTGCTGTTTACATGAACTCTCCTTGGGGTGATGAAGGAGGGAGGGAGTCACAAAGAGCAACGTATCACTGCACCACTTGGAGTGTGTATGTATACACATTAATGTGATGGCTTACTTTCTTCATTTCCAAAATTTACCACTACTCCACTGGAATACAGATTGAATTAGAGCTTGCCTGACTTCAAAAATCTACCACTAAACCAAGATTGAATTAGATCTTGGAGAAGCTGCTTTCTTACACTCTCAAAATCAAACTTTTAGACCCAAAAGTAACTCTTCCCAAATTCTGTATTTAGCAATGACTGAAAAGAACATAGCAACACAGTAGGTTCACTGATTTAAGGCTGAAGATTGAGCAGCCCTCTAATACTTCTAGTAATGTGCAGGAGCTGGATGTGGAACTGCAGCATCCAGCTTGACACTAATGCGTCAACTTCACTGGAGCACAAAGCTTGCCTGATTATTATTAGAGCAATTTTATGACAGCAATTTCTGTGACATTCAGTACAGACTCAAAAGCAATTTCCATGACAGACTGAGCGAATAACACTGAGGTGTGTGACATATACTAACTTGTTTATTTTCCTTTTGTTTGTGGAGGGCTGGAACTAAAGACACCAGAGAGTTCCCTCCTCCTTGTTTTGGAATGTCTACAGAATGGCTTTGTGAAGTATTGAGTAAGCAGAAATAATTATGTTTTCAAAGATTAAATTATAATAGCAAGAGCAAAGAGCATTCCTTTCATTGCGGCAAGCTCTGCCTGAAGCACCTCTGCAAATTTTAGATAAACCCAGCAGACACTGGCAGAAAAACGTAATAATTCAGAGGTTAATCACAATCTCTTGCACCACGGTAAAATGATCTCGCAGCTGAAACCAGAGGACTATATTTATATTTACTAACACCCATAGGTATATGTTACATGGAAAGGAAAATATAATGGGATTTTCTGAAAAGGCAATTAATAGATTGGAGGCAGGGCAGAATAAAAAAAAATGCATCACATAAACTATTCAAGTGTTGCCATTGTCAATATGCACTGATAGTAAAAAAGAGATCATATACATTAACATTCTGGACTAGAAAAACTAGAGCTTAATAGTGCAATCCTATGTATGCCTGCTTAGAAGTGATCCTACTGCATTCAAAGGCATTTACTCCCCAAATAAATGGGTATCAGGTGGAAGCCTAGGATGTACTGCCCAGAGCACAGAACTGAACAACATTAGATCACTGTTGGTTCAAAAGGGACCAGTTACCTCAACTTTATGTATCGCTTGTAAATACCCACAAAATTGCATGCATTATCTCAGCTGAGGTTTTGCAAAATCTGAACAGCAGATAATAGATGTAGATAATGAATAATAATAGAGTTGGTGCCTTCAAAAGATATAAAGGGCATGTTGAACAACAAGAACAAAACCCTTTAGGGGACATGGTGCACTGTGTGCTCATGCCCAGTCCACCCCAACCTATATTTTATCCTCTCCCCCTCATCATAATCTCTGAGTATGACTTGCCTAAGAAAGCCCTATAAAATTCATGATTTCACCATAACTTTCACAGGCAGCATCACACACACAAACACACACAAACACTGACATTTCAAGCATCTGCCTGTAGGGCTAAAGGTAAGCATGCAAAGTCATGTAAGACCCATTCACCCCCATGATCTGAAGAATTCAGACATTAGGTTTCTATACCAGTATTGCCAGTTTTCAAGGAATCCCCCGGAATCCGAGGAATTTAATTAATTTCTTTCCGGGGATTTTTACTGAATAATAACAATAAATATTGGGGAATTCCAGGATTTTGGTAAAACATTCCAGGGAATATCTTTGAGGTTGCTCTTCCATACACTCTTCCATACACTGATCGCAAGGGTCTGAAGAGGACTCTGTAACTGCCCTCAAATATATTAATTGATAAAGTTGGGTTCTTCCCCACAGAAGCTTTGTAGCTAATTTCAGATAAATATTGTTACAGTGCTCATCAGACCTTCACACTCAACACACAAAGACCATCTTGGTGCTTGAGGACAGCAGGCAATAGGCTTAAGTACCACCTATATACCCAACCCCAGGTTGAACAAAGCTATCTATTGACCTATCTGTCTATTTGCCTGTTTGCCTATTTATTTACTTATCTATCTCATCTATCTACCTATCTATATCATCTATCTATCTCATCTATCTATTGTTATTCCAGGGTCTCTGAGTTCTTTCAGTAAAAACAAAACTATCTGGAAATCTGTATTAGGCATCTGACATAAACCAAAGTTCTAATGATTGTCCATTATTGTCCAAGTTGCAATGATTGTTTTCCCATCTTTGTCCCCTGCTTACTTCAAAGAGTGCCGTACAAGTCCCATTTTCCAAAAAGAAATCAGAGGTTGAGAAGTGATATGGGACTAAACAGCATACCTTCATGGCCCTCAGCAAAGATAAGGAAAGCAAGCAGTCTAATTTCAGACAGAGCACAAAATTAAGAAAATGGATGCATTTTGGAGCCAGATGAAAAGAGGAGGATAAGGATTAAAAAAAGATAAAAAGAAAGAATAGGTTTGTTTTCTGTATGTACTGAAGCAAATCTTGGCCTCAGCCAACAAAGCCGATTTTGTATTGTTATCTATTCCCTGTGAGACTTAAGAGTAAAGAACATCATCACCACGACATTCAGACTATAATATTTGAAATACATTCTGGTTACTGCTGTAGCCTCAGGGCTAACATGGATTTCAAAGCTCTGGGACTTTTGCAAACCCATAAACATAAAAACATTGTTGGTAGGGGAACTGTGCATATCGACTCTCTCTCTCTCTCTCTCTCTCTCTCTCTCTCTCTCTCTCTCTTACACACACACACACACACACACACACACACAGAGAGAGAGGCATGAGTTAAGCTGACCTGAACACTGTGTGTGTGAATGAAGAGTCAGAGGCCCTGAATGACAAAATGCAGATGTTTCTTAATGTGGAGACCCAACACACACACAAGGAGTAATCTCATAACTTCCAACTGTCCCACTTTGGCAGGAACAGTTCTGATTAATCCTATATTGGCCCACTTTTTAGCTGCTTTTAAAATGTCTTGGTTTTAATTTTCTCCTCCCACTTTCCCTCTTTACCTTCAGCTTACTTCAGTGGCTGCAAACCACGTTCAAAGTGCAAAAGTAATTTGTACTCAATTCAGCAGGGGAGAGAGGAGAAGGGGCAGGATCATGCCCTTCCCAGTAGGCTCAGGGAAAAGCAAACTGCTGCAGCTTCTCCTAGCTCCTGTGTCCCTCTTCATTAATAATTTTTGCCTTCTTGACCACGCTCTGATGCTGCGGCGTCACTTGTGTCCCAGTTTTCATGTGTGAAATACTGGACAGTATTTAACTTAACCACTGATCAGAAGTCAGAAAAGAATGATTAAAAGTGTGTGAGAAGGGCCATTCTGGAAATGATAGTATTGGTGAGTTTCAAGGTGAAATTTTCTGGAAATGGAAATGTACCTTTGGGGAGCAAAGACTGCTGCAGTTGTGTTCTAGGGATCTGCTGACATTCAGAAACAGATGTCTGTTTATCATATTCAGTCTGCACAGTAAAAAAAATAAAACAAATATCGTCAAGGAACCACAGGTGCCCAATATTACTTTCCCCCAGAGGCAGCATTACAACATAAACAGAATGCCTTCCTGTTTAGAAGTGGCCTGTATAAAACAAAATATGTATATATCACACTTAACATCCTTTAGTATATTGGAATGGAATGAAAAAATAGATCACAGAAAATTCATATCATTTCCCCTGGCAGTTCACAGCAAAAGGGGCAATTGCAATGTTTTGTGCCAAGCACAGCCAATGACTGCCTTTTTCTCTTTCACCATTCTGATGGTAACTTTCCCAGAAAAACAGTTTAGAAGGAAGAGGTGAACAAGAAAACAGATACATGTGCTGGCATGAGGGTCATTCATATAGAGGACTACCAGCACCATGCAGGTGTTTGTCAAGCTTTCTTCCATACAGACACATTGCCTCTCGTCATATCTTCACTCATTTCACGCTGACTCTCTCACAATATATTTTGTGGCCAGTTTTGTGACTACATACGAGTTCACACAAGGTGGCATGTAATCCTGCCATCTGAACACATGCTGCTTTTTCTCTTCACTACCATTACAACCACCATTGCCAACAGCAGCACTGCCACATCCCTGATATACTCCCACATTTATACTTACATCTAGATGAACTTTAAATACACTTAAAGTGAATTTAGTTAACATGATATTGACTATGACTGACTTGGGATAAAAGGAACTAAACTGACTATTTGCATATGAGTGGGGGTTATTTGTTAATGAGTGAAAGGGATTTCAATGAATGTAATAATATTTAATTAATAATTAATTTGTTATTAATTTCAACTAATTTTAATCTGTTTTACACACATGTAGCTAATTGGTTTGTATTGTTAACGTTTTAAAAAATTCCTTGACTCACTTCCAAAGCAAGCAAAGAAATCAGTGCAGCCAGCCCTTGAACATTTGACCAGATTGGAACTTGAACAAGACTTCAAGTTGGCCACTCCAGAGAACACCCAAGTTTTGGCTGCCCTCAAGAAGGCTCATCTATGTAAAATCTGGTTTAAAAATAAAGAAGTGAGTCCTAGGTTGTCCTCCTGACAAGGGGCAGGAGACAATCTACCATGCTTCTTGGCCTGCTTCGAGGAGCAAGACATCACCTTGATGCATGGGAAGGCCAGCCCTGGACAGTGAGTAGTTTCCAGGTCATGTGAGGTGGGGAATCCTCTCCAGGGTTCTGGCTAGGCTTTCAACAAGCTAGGCGGGCCCCATCCCCCAAACAAGTTTAGTAGCTTTAACATTTAAGTTAAACTGTGGAATGGATCCTGCTGCTGGCTGTCCATGAGCTCCCAAGCAGTTGTCTGGTCTGTGAAGACAAAGGAAAGAGAGAAGAACCTCTCATTCTTCAAGCAGTAAAACAGCTGGTCAATGGATGGTGTATACAGGAAGCAACAGAATGATAGGAGCCACAGAGGCATCCAACAATTGGCTGCATTTGGCACTCCAGATAAACCTTTCCCTAGAAGATCATGTTTGATTGATTGATTGATTGATTTGATTTGATTTATATGATTTATATCCTGCTTTTCTCCCAAGTCATTTGCACTCAGTTAACTGAACGGGGGGAGAGGAGCAGAGATGGCAGATTCTGGCCCTTCCCAGTAGGCTCACACAAAAGCAAATTGCTGCAGCCTCTCCTAGTTCCTGTGTTCTTCCTGATTAATAACTTGTGATACCTTGGCCACAATGATATTGCTGGGCCACCCATGTCCCAGGAGGCTCAGGGAAAAGCAAACTGCTGCAGTCCCCTGAACTCAAAGCAGCTTACAATATAAATTAAAACAGAATATCTAAAACAATATGGAATGCAAAATTTTGAAAAGCATTAAACCATAAATCCAATTAAAACACTACCTTTAAGACATTAAAAATTAAAGCAATTAAAACATTAAAAATACACATTGCTGATCAAAAACAGCACACCCAGCTGCATTGGATTTCTGTGCTCGTCACGTATTCTACATTCATATTGTTGTACAGTGTAGACTTATTTATTTATTTATTTATTTATTGACGCACACATATTGTAACAAAATCCTGGAGGAATGTGCTTCTCAGGCTACGTTGTGATAAATGGCATCATATGTATAAAGATTATATAGTTACAGCAATACAGTCTAATAGTATAGTTGTTTATTGGAATTCATAAAACAGATCTACAGACTGATTAAAAGCTTCCATCGTTCACTATACCACACTTAAAAATAGCAGTCACTGAGATTTTTGTCTGTATTTTACACTGTTATTTTCTTATTTCTCTGCTGTTCTGTTGTTTTGGCTCCTCACCAAGCAAGGCCGGGAGGGTGGTGGATGGCAAGAAGGCCTTCCCCCAAAGATTGTAATACTTGGGTAGGCTTATATAGGGAGGAAAAAGCTTTCAGATACAGGCATCCCCTGTTTCTTGATGATGACCCACTCTTTCAACTGTTCTAAATTATACTCTGGTGCCCTGGTGGTTCAGTGGTTAAATGCCAGTACAGCAGCCAAAATGTGAGTTCAGTCCTGCAGGGCTCTAGGTTGACTCAAGCTTCCATCCTTTTGTAGGTTGGTAAAATAAGTACCCAGCTTGTTGGGGTAATTGGCTAACACATTATAAACCACTTAAAGAGTGCTTAGCACTATAAAGCAGTATAGAAATGTAAGTGCAATTGCTAAGTGCTACTGCTATCCAGAACCGTATATTCGGCATCTCCTTCTGCAGTTTGACAGCTGCAGCTACTACTGTGCAGTTGCCCCCTGCTTCTTTGACAGGTTAGGGACCAGAGCAATGTATATAATGGCACATCATGGTTCTACATTCTGATGATTTATGCTTTTTGACAGTGCTCTGATCCCTAACCTGTTGAATAGTTGGGGGATGCCTGTAGTCAGTGCTGTCACTAGGCTTGGTGTCACCTGGTGCGGTAACTCAAGGTGTCAACCCCCACCCCCAATTGACTTATGGTGTCACCCTCCCATTTCATACCAAACAGACTCCTTAGTAATGGCTTTTTTTTTTTTTGCACTAATGTTACTTGTAAATTGTAATTCCCATATACCACTGAATGTAATGCTAATCGCTGTGACATAACTAGCAAAATAAAAATTATACCTTTAAATTACAATATCATACACACAACCTAAATGTATTTATCTATACATAGTGGAGATTTGGTTAAAATGTGATGTCTCCCTGGGGGCTTGGGGTGGGGCCTTAATGGTTTTTAAAATTTTTTAATGTGTTCGGCCATTAATTGGGTGTGTCCTCCATTTTTTAATGTCCTACATTTTCCCAGTTTTGAGGTATGGAATTATGGCAACCCTCAACCTAGGTCATACCGTGGGCCCTTGGTATCCACTCGGGTTTGGTTCCAGGATGCCCCTGTGGATCCTAAAATCTGTGGATGCTGAAGTCCCTTATCTAAAATGGCAAAATCAAGGTTTGACTTTCAACACGTATATATTTTTTTGAATATTTTCAAGCTGTGAATAGTGAAATCTGTGAATAAAAAATCTGTGCATACAAAGGGCCAAATATAGGGCTTTATAGGTCAAAACCAACACTCTGAATTGTGGGCAAAAACAGACCAACAGTCAGTGAAGCTGTTTCAGCTAGGGAGTTAAATGTTCCCCATATCTAGCCCTGCCAATGTAGAGCCTCTAGGGATGCCTCTACTCTGCAGAATTAATGCAGTTTGACAGCACTTTAACTGTCATGTCTCGGTGCTATGGGATTATGGGATTTGTAATTTTGTGAGACATTTAGTCTTATCTGTCAGAGAGCTGTGGTGCTCCATCAAACTACAAATCCCAGGATTCCATGGGCTGGAGTCATGACAGTTAAAGCAACCTCAAACTGCATTAATTCTACAAAGTGGCAGCAGCCTAAAGGCGTTTGGACGTGAGGACACTCAGATTTAAGCTTGACAACAAAAGATAAACCACACCTTGGAGTCTATAGAGGAAGGATAGGAATAAATACAGCTAAGGGCTGTTGCAGTGTAGTGGGTCAGAACTTGGTTCAGTCACCAGTTCTCAGCCTAACGATTCTCACAGCATTGTTATCAGGCTAAAAAGATGTGGGGAGGGGAATCTCATGGGCAGTCATGAGCTCCTCTAAAGAAAGGTAGGATACAAATGCAATAAGTAAGTGGAAACTAATAAATAATAAATTGCTCATTCTGGGCTGTGGGTGAACTGGCATGGACAATGAACATCAGTGAGGATACAAACTGGGCTCACTTCTTCTTATTCTTCCCCTCAGGAAAGTATGCATCAGGCTCATACTTCCCTCGGCACCTGATGACAGCTCTGGGTGGTGTCAGCATTTAGTTCAACCTCTCCTCTGGGTCTCTGCTTGAGCAGGTAGAAGAGCTCAAAGGGCTGGTTCAAGAGTATATCTGAAGGTGCTTGTTGCAACCTGTTTACCAGCTGCTGTGGCTGAATTTACACTGACACCATTTCGACTGTGCAATTAATCACAGAACAAAGGCGCTACTACACAGCTGCTGTGTTCCATTTACTTTGCCTTGCGACTATTTTTGTCACTAGCAACATCCCACTGAGACCTTCTCCATCTAACCCAGTGGGCACTGGGAACAATTTTCCTGTAGGACAAAATGGGAGGGAGGGCTGATGGACTGATGGTTTAGTTTTTGTTTTGCAATGGCAACTAATGAAGACTAATAGTGGCATTGTTCGTTCCGGAGGTGTCCATGCAGCTGCATTGTTGAACGAAACCATAATCTTGTTCAGAGCTGGGTGCGCATCCTGTGCCAATGCAAACATCCATGTTTTATGCCAAGAAATCAGAACTACAGACTTAAACTAAATGACACAAATGGTATATGCATATGTGCCTGTGTGAGTTCAGTAAAATTAGCCACCTTGAATCCCATTTTGGAGGAAAGGGGGGATATAAATCCAATAAAATAAGTAAGTAAATAAATTATTGCAGTGGAATACCCTCCAACATTTCACAGATGAAAACTGAGAGACATGTGGCCAAGCAACATCAGAATATAGTCAAGATGGCCAGCATGCCGCAATTACACAACTACAGCAAAACAATTTTTTTAAAATAAAATAAATACCAGGGAATGAAGTAAACGCCAACCAACAAAAACCAACAAACGGGTAGGCACACTACACAAACATGTGATTGATGTGGGTAAGTGCCACATTCAGTATGTGTTTGATTTCAATCGAAAGAGTGGAATGGCTTCCGCGTGAAGCATTGAAACTTCACAATTGTGAATTGTGGCCAAAAAAAATGCATTACATAGGGCAGACAGAGGGAGGAATACAGGGTAAGCCAGGCAATGTATAGGACTGGGATTGAGGTCCAAAATGGAACTATGGCACTATTGCAGAGATGATGTGATAGTGACTGT
Organism: Sceloporus undulatus; assembly: GCF_019175285.1. Classification (NCBI taxonomy): domain Eukaryota; kingdom Metazoa; phylum Chordata; class Lepidosauria; order Squamata; family Phrynosomatidae; genus Sceloporus; species Sceloporus undulatus. The sequence goes on from NW_024802938.1 coordinate 556,357, forward strand.
TTCTATACAGGTGTCTCTGTTTTCTTAAACAACATGATTGCTGTGAGACAAAAGGCTGCTGTGATAAAGCCCTCAGTCTGCAACAGATGAAGTAAGCTGAAGTGAAATAGGGAAAGTGGGAGGAGGAGAGAAACTGGAATATTTTAAATGCTGCTAAAAATGTGTTCCAGTAGAGGAGTGATCAGGCTGTTCTGATCAAATTGGGAGTTAGAAGGTATACAGTGATTGAGGTGCGGAGTCTGATACAGTATTTTTAATGGCTGAATTGGTGAACTCAAAATAAGAAGAGAGGTATGGTCAGTGTTAGCAAAGCCAGTAAGTCTCTTGTGGATGGGTAACTCTTGGGAGTAAGGAAGCTACCAGTATAGAAACAATTGTAGAAACCAGTATAGAAACCAGTACAGAAACAATTATTTCTTACTGCAATGCCCAATAGGAGGTATGGGAGTAATAGGCCATATTTTGATAGCCTTTATGTCATTTTAGACCAATGAGAGGTTTTTTTAAAAAAAATAGGAAGTGACTTCTGCATTACTTCCTATTGGGAAAAATGTGTCTTGTGGGGGAGGAGCTGTAAATCTGCCTGAGGGGAACAAAAACATGATAAAATAACTTTCCTCCCTCCGGGTGCACAGCTAATCTTTTTAAAAATTCCCAGAAGAAATGAAATCCCGGATCTTCTGGGGGCCATAGAATGGCTCAGGGGCTAATTCCACATATTCTCCATCCTTGCTGTAACTGAATGGAGATGGTTATGCATGGTGATTGGAGAATGTGGAGTTCAAACCCTCCTTTGATGAGATGCTGTGGTGTAGACAAGGTCAGGGTGTCTGTAAAAATGACAGGTGTGAACCAACCAATGGATTCAGTTGAAACCTGATTCTTCAGTCCAGGAAATAACATTATCCTGGTCAGTCAGATCTGAAGACAGCTTCAGGTCCTTATCTAAATTTCAGTTTGGAAAATCAAAATTGTGTCTCCCACTGACTATAACTGGAAATCCACAAATGACTAGAATTCCAGCCTTGGTTTGCTGCAATTAGATAAAATGTGTAGACACAGTAGCCTCTTAATAATAATAATAATAATAATAATAATAATAATAAAACTTTATTTATATACCGCCCTTCTAAAAACCAGGGCGGTGAACAACAGTTCCAACAATATAACAACAGGTCATACAAAACATTAAAAACAGATTAAAAAAAAAAAAAAAATGTCCATGCCGGCAAGACAGTGCTGACAAGGGGGGGGGGGGAGAGTAGCTGGTCAGGGGTAAGCTTGTTCAAATAAGTGGGTCTTTAGCCCCTTCCTAAATTGGGCTAGGGAGGTGGCTGAGCGGAGCTCGAAGGGCAGCGCGTTCCAGAGGTTGGGGGCTGAGATGGAGAAAGCCCTCCTGATGGTAGAACTATATTTCGCCTCTGGAACGGTTAACAATAGCTGCCCTGCTGATCTGAGTGTGCGGGGCGGATTGTACGGAGAGAGGCGGTCCTCCAGATATCCTGGGCCCAAGCCATTTAGGGCTTTATAGGTGATAACCAACACCTTGTATTGCGCCCGGAAGCGAATAGGCAGCCAATGTAAGTCTTTAAGGACTGGTGTTATATGACTGGCCCTGGCAGTGCCAGTAACCAGACGGGCTGCCATATTCTGCACAAGTTGCAGCTTCCGGGTATGGTACAAGGGTTGCCCCATGTAGAGCGAGTTGCAGAAATCCAAACGAGAGGTTATGAGGGCATGTACAACCGTTTCAAGGTCTCCCCGGTCGAGGTAGGGACGCAGCTGGCGTATCAGCCGGAGCTGATAACAGGTGCTCCTGACCGTCGCATCCACCTGAGATGTAAGGTGGAGCGACGAGTCCAGGAGCACCCCCAGGCTGCGTACAGAGTCCTTCACGGAAAGCGTGATTCCGTTCAGGACTGGTGGAACCACCGCCAACCCCGGACCGGGGGAACCTATCACGTGTACTTCCGTCTTCTCTGGATTCAGGCTGAGTCTGTTGTCCCTCATCCAGCCCATTACCGACTCCAGACAGGCCACGAGAGGAGAGATGCCAATCCCGGTCACTGCATCAGTCGGAGACATAGAGAAGACTATTTGGGTGTCATCAGCGTACTGATAACACCGCGCCCCATGTCTCCGGATGATCTCTCCCAGCGGTTTCATGTAAATGTTAAAAAGCATGGGAGACAGAATGGCTCCTTGAGGGACCCCAGATGTAAGGGCCCTCTCATCGGAGCGCACGTCTCCCAGCTGCACCATCTGGGACCTCCCGGAGAGGTAGGACCGGAACCACTGGAACGCAGTGCCCCCGATTCCCACCTCCGCCAGGCGCCCCAGAAGGATACCATGGTCTATGGTATCGAAAGCCGCTGAGATGTCCAAGAGCACTAACAGGGACACGCTTCCCCTGTCCATGCCCAGACGGAGATTATCGACCAAGGCGACCATAGCAGTCTCAACCCCGTAACCCGCCCGAAAGCCGGTTTGAAATGGGTCTAGATATTCCGTTTCATCCAAGATCGATTGAAGTTGGATTGCAACCGCCCGCTCGATCACCTTCCCCAGAAATGGCAACAGCGAAATAGGCCGATAATTGTTGTGCAACAGGGGGTCGAGGGAGGGCTTTTTTAATAGAGGTTTAACTACGGCCAATTTCAAATTTGTTGGAAATTGCCCATCCCTCAGTGAGGTGTTAATAATCCGCTGTAACAGCAAAGTTACAGCTGGGCCCCCCTGTGCCGCTAGCCATGAGGGACAGGGATCGAGAGGGGAGACATGACTGCCATAATTCAGGCATCTAAGATGTCTTGTGCTGCTTGCCTTAAAATTTTTTTGATTTATTTAAGGGAACTGCTGGCATCCCTTTTAAAAAGCAGAACTGGATGAACTATCCAGGTACAGATACCCCTTTCAAGGTGATCATGCCTGCCAAGTTTCAGAAGAATAGATGTAGACTGTTTTGTGCAAAAAGAGTCTTTACATTAGAACACTGATTCCCAAAGTGAGAGGTATGCCCCTTCTGGGGGTAGTGGAAGGTTCCAAGGGGACAGTGAAGGAAAAGTAGAACAGAAGGGAGGCGGTGAAGGGAAAGGGGCATCGGGGGGGGGGGGCTTCAGTCAAAGTACTGGTGTGCAAGAAAGACAAGGCCTTTAGGACCATGGTAGGGATGAGGATTGCATGAAACTTCTTTTCAGAGTCCTCAAAAAACCACCACACAGCCAGCACTGCTGATTATTTTGTGTGGTGCTGTCTCCTGCTCTTTGCCCGTCCATGTGAGCTCACTCCCTTACTGTCTCTTTCACTAGTAGTGGCAATTGGGAAACTCTCATAAGATTTGGGCACAGTATTGCTTCTGTGGCTCAAAGTGACACCATTTTGGGACAGACTGGAACAAAGAGTTAGAGCACATGGTGGTGGCAGAGAAGTGGCGGCAAAAAAGAACTTTCAAATTGGGGGCCCTGCTTAAGCTTTGTGAGCATTGCTGGGACTTGGCTAGCAGGTTGGAGTTGCACTGATGCTCCTGCATTCTTTCATCAGACAGGCTGAAAGAAGAGGTAGCAAAAGAAACCTTTTGTGGGGGGATGGGGACATTTGAAACTCTGTTGGGAAGACATGTCTTCTGCTCTGAGAGCATTTCTAAAGAACGGGGCATAAATAAAATAAATTCTTGGAGAAGGAATATCTGTGCTCCGTTATTGAAAAGAATCCTTTGTCTTAGAGTCTCTCCCTTTCTCAGTCCACTTTAGTCTCCAGTCCAGAGCATGTGGCCTCTGTAAACCCCCTGCATACACACCTTCTGCACTTTGCTCTGCTCCGATGAAGGACTGAGAGTCCCTCTTCTCTAGGGAGAAGCTTCTCCCTTGCACTTGATCACCCAGGTAGCAGCAGCTGGCTGAGCAGTGACCAAGAGGCCTTTTGTCCACATTGGCTTTTGCTGCAAGGCTGGCACAGATTAGAGGCTTCTCAGTTGCTGCTCAGCCAGCTGCTCAGTTGCTGCTCCCAGGAAGACAGAGCGCAAAGGGAGCAATGACTGAGAAGCCAGTCAAACAGCAACCAAGAAGCCTCTTGCCTATGCTAGCCTTTGCTGCAAGATTGGCACAAGCAAGAAGCTTCTTGGTTGCTGCCCAGCCACATGCTTGGTTGTTGTTCTCAAGGTGACTGACTGGGTGCAAAGGGAGCAGAGGCTGAGACTGGTCATTTTGAATTTGCAATAGAACAGTAGACCTAATATTTAAAAAAATGCTCATGTTGTGTGTGTGTGTCAAGATTATTGCCCACCAGGAAAGGAGGGGTAGCCTGGAAAAGTTTGGGGACCACTGCATTAGTGAATTTCCAAGAAAGGGTATGATAATTCCCCTACATTTTGAGTCTGTTTCTATAATTTTCATTGATAAGGGTGTCTCTAGACAAGAAATCTCTAAAATTTCAGAGAACAAGTGAGATTACTAAGGACTAATGTTGAATGGAACACAATTTGACACTTCTTTTGTTTTCCGTTCACAAAAGTGCAATCTGTCAGGGATCGATAATGGATGTAGAGCAATGACCTTGCTGCCTGAGGGAGTCTGCAAGTTATAATCTAAAAAAAAAAATTCTAAGATCTGGAAAAGGCTTTATAGCTCCATGGGAGGATACCTGCTTTGCCTGAAGAAGGCCCCAGGTTCAATCCCCAACATCTCCAGTGGGAAGAATTTGCTAGCAGATAATGAGAAAGGCCTCTCTTTCCCCTGATACCAAAGGCAGCTGCTGTCTGTCAGAGTATAGTGTAGGCTAAATGAGTCAAAACTCTAAATTAGGGTGAGCCAGTTGTCTACAATTTCCTGTGGCCACATTAAGAAAGCTCTGCAGTTACCATGGACTGCTAAAAAGACAAATGGCCCATGGTATCTATAGAGCTCTCTATATCCAAAGCATAAGCCTTGTTTATCTTGTCTTCTAGTAGTTCTAGAGCAAAAAAACAGGCCAGAACTAGAAGCCAAGATAAATGAGGCTTATACTTTGGATACATCATGAGGTGATATGACTCATTGGAAAAGAGTATAATGCTCAGTAAAGTGGAAGACAGTAGGAAAAGAGCAAGTGGATTGATCTGCCATGGCCTTGAGTCTGCAAGATTTGAGCAGAGCAGTTGATGACTGGCACTCCTGGTGGTCTCTCATTAATAGAGTTTAATGTAAGTGAAAAGTCAATTTGACAGCAAATAATACTTAACTTAACTACTTTCCCAACCACTCCAGTTCCTTGCCTGAGATTCAAGTACTGGAGACTGGGCAGTGGGTTCAGAGAGAGCATTTCTGGCAGGCTAAAACCTTTCCAGTACACTCTACTGTGTAAACTATATGCTGGAACCCTGTCATTACAAGTATAGGCTGGGAAGAACCACAATCCAGAATGTTTATAGTAGTTCTCACCTCTTCAAGGATCCTGTCCACATCCTTAGATAACACAAATTGAAATACAGCCTGTAACATGGGACTGTCATATTCACTGAATCTCTCTCAGTTACAACATCCAAGACCCAAGAGCATCAGCATGGATGAGACTGATTTTGTCTACAAAGCATCCTGCAAATTCACAATAGACCCTTGTCAATCAAGTTGTTCTGTGGAGATGCTAAGGCAGAAGAGAGTGGTTTCTTTACTACTGCCATAGGGCAGACCTTCTACTGAGATCTAGCCTGTCTCCCATTAATGCTCTAGTCTTTGTCCAACTCATTGCAGAACCACCAGTGCCCTAATAAACTAAGGGATCCAGCTTGACTCCATTCTGTGGGAGAGGATACTATGGGGTTATTCACATGTCTTTTTTTGTTTTGTTTTGTTTTGTTTTGTTTTAGTGCAACAGTGGAAATAATCTCACTCATGCATTCTGGTTTTGTTGTGCACACTATGGAACCGCATCTATGTGCATCTCTGAAATTCTGTCTCTCACACGTGTGAGCACTCCAATAAAGATGACCCAATGACGCCAATGTATTTGAAGAGCATTCAAGGCATGCATAGTTTTATCTCAGTTTATCCCAGGTCAATTCACATCATTATTCACACAGCTGACAATATGAATCTTTTAGAAAAACTAAATAAAATAAAATAAAATAAAAATAACTGAGATTGATTAGCCTGGATTAAGTGGAGTTTTTAGCAAGACTTAAGCAGATGCATTCAAAATGCATGTGAACAACAAATGTTCAACCCAGATTCTATCAGGATTAATTTCACTGTCTGAATAACCCCTTAGAGACAAATGTATCTATTTCCCCATTCCCCAGGGCATCAACAGGATCATCAGCCAGAATACAAGAGCCTTTTGGAAACCATTTGGATCCATCAGCCTCATGGGCAAGACTATCTTAAATCAGACTGCAGTTGAGTTCCAGTAAATAAGTGCTTGGCTTCTGTATATTACTACATTTATATACCATAGTTCCTGTAATAATGATCTTAAGGTGGTGTATAAATCTCTCCTTTCTCTTTTAATCTCAGAACAATCCTATGGTCAGGCTGAGAGAGAGTGACTAGTACTAATGAAGAGTTTCATGCACAGTGAAGACTTGAACTGAGTTTGTCTGAGTTCATGTGTACGGCCCTTTCATGCTACACAATTATATCACTATGATTTTCTCTTTAATTGCCAGGGCAACAACCTCTGGAATCTTGGTGTTTCTAGTTTGGTGAGGCCATAAAGGAGCTTTCTGGCTCAGAATTCTAATAACTCCTCTCTGAACTGCAAATGCCAGGAATACATAGGATACAGTCACAGCAATTAAAGGAGAATCATAGTGCCATAATTGTGAAATGTACCCAATACTCTAAACACTATACCATACTGTCTCTCCCACATCACACTGGCTATCCATCTGTTATTTGCCCCAGATTTCAGTTTCATTATTATAAAACATTTAAAAAATTTTTTTTAAAAAGTTAAAATAGTTTTTATATTTGCACCATAGACAGGACTGGGCATAAAGCCAATGAAAACTCATGCGAGAGGAAAAGGTTTTGTCCTTTTCTTGCTTCCAGTTCAAGTCAGTAGAGCTCATTTCTGAGTAAACATGCTAAGGATTTTGTTGGATGTTACCTCAGGTACTTGGTAGAATAATCACAAGATTTTATGCACTATAAATGTATGACACTTTGATGACCAGGAGTTAGGGTAATAGATGGTTGTAATGAATGCTATTAAACTCATTGCCATTTGCACGCAATTAAACCTTATTCAATAAGGCTCTGAACTTCTGTTCTCCAGTGTGCCTATTAAAGGTTATTGCATGGGTTTGCTTTCAGGACAAGAGCTGGGAAGAAGATTGGGACCATTGCAAATATCCTCATACAAAGATGCCAATTTATTCTAAACTATGACCTCTTTGTCCCCTTCAAGTTCATTTGGCAACTTAAACGTGTTAATTACGAGGGTTTCATGCTATCACTGTGCCTTAGGGCAGGGCCTTCTGTATTGGAAGAGTAAAGAACTTGGATTTGATCCCTGGATTTTTAAAGGTTGGCAAATATTTTAAAATGTACCGTGGATACTATCTGCCCTGAGATGCCATGAGATATTCACTCTGTTGTCTGGGCTCCTCTGCACAGTTCCACAGCCATAAGAAAGCAGAACGTGGCCTTAATTATTAGCAATATACACACATCAATGGATATTTTCAGTAATATTCTCATGGGCAGCTATATCTCACTGCAGATAAGCAATAGCAGAAGGAGGAATATTAAAACAGCAGATGAGACCTACAACAAAATATTGAAGTGTGGGATGCCTCCTTTTAGGATTCCAGGATTTCCTTCTTCATTTTTGTCTCTCTCTATGTATACACTTGTACCTAATCCAAGATGCAGTAAAATACTTCTAAAAAAACAATGATACCCTTAGGGGTTCTTGCTTCCATTCCTGGGAACCATTTTTGAGATGAAAGTTTTCAGTATAAACCTGGAAAATATCTGTGTAGACAATGAGTAGGTTCTGTCTATTCTTTTTATCCTGATGTATCTGTATTCTTTATCAGTCACTCCAAGGCTATTCCTCTCTTTATCTTAACAACAACAAAAACAACAACAACCTGATTTACATATCTCACCCTCCCACCCCCGTCACCTATTGCATTCTTCCTCCCTAATAGTTGTTGGTTCTTATTTCTCTCAAATGCCTATAAACTGAATTTCATCGGTACTCTAGGGAAACCGTTTTAACTTCCCCTGGTGGCCCTGACATGAGATCTCATGCAATGACATACATCAGGCAGCCGTTTCTGACTGGGTGCTATTTCCACTCCTACCCAGAAGCCCATGAAAACTGAGTGAGCAACCTGGGCTGCATCTGCACTGCAGAAGTAATGCAGTCTGATTCTGTTTTAACTGCCACAGCTCAATACTATGTAATTCTGGAATTTTCAGTTTTGTGAGATCTTTAGCCTTCTCTGTCAGAAAACCACTCCAACTAGACACCCTAGGATTACATAGCATTGTGCCTTGGCAGTTAAAAACAGTATCAAACTGCATTATTTCTGCAATGCAGATACAGCCCTGGGCTGCAGAAATAAAGCATTTGACACCACTTTAATTTCTGTGGCTCAGTGCTATAGAATCCTGGGATTTGCAGTTTTGCAATATGTTAACTTTCCCTGTCAGGGAGCTCTGGTGCTCCACCAAACTTCTAGTCACAGAACTCCATAGTACTGAGCAATGGAAATGAAAGTGCTGTCAAACTGGTTTATTTCTTCAGTATGGCAGCAGCCCAGGAAGAAGCTGGCTCAGCAGGATGGACCCCAACCACTGTTCCCAGTCAGCTGCAGCATGAAAACAAGACCATGGGTAAATCCACAGCTTCAGGTGTCTTATACTGTTCCCACGTGACAGCTTTTTCAGCTTCAGATTGCTTGTGCAACCACCCTACAATCAGAATCTGCAGCTCTTTGGATCACCCTACCTCTGGTGATACCTCTTTAATGTGCATAAGTGATATGGCTTGGTTATATTTGCATGAGGACCAGAAAACATGAATCTATAATAGCAGGAATAATCTAGAAGACTCCAAATATCTCATACTAGTATTCTGAAAGCAAATTACAAAGGCAGAACATACTTGTTTACTTTGCTCTCCTTTCTTCTGAAAATCAGACCACTCTACATAAGCGCGCGCACACACACACACATCTTTTCTAGGTCATCCTCATGTGCTTTCTCCCTCTTGCTCTTCATTTCTTGGTTTTACAAGCATGGAGCATTGTACAAGTGGGTGCTACCTTCTGCTTCTCCTTTCTAATATAAATTACAGTTCGATAAAAAGAAGAAGTTTGCTCTCTAGTGGCTGAATTAAAAATGGCCCTGGAAAATAATTCATAAAGTGAAAGTGATCTAATTTACTCTTTTTTTAATTACTGCAATCCATAACCGTTCCTTACCAAAGACTCAATACTTTGCTCTTCCTTCCTTTGTAAATCTGGAAATTGCCAAAAGCCTGAGGATTATTTGATTATTATATTATGTTTAAAAAATCACAAAAGCAAGCATCAGTGAAGTCTAGAAGCAAAGAGAATTGCTTTTCACAGAGGCCTTCCATCTAAATTATGCTAGGGCTAGTCCATCAACCTCAAACTGAGACTGCTCCTTCTAAAAGTATCATAACAACCAGAGACTTCCCTAGACATTTTGCTGTCTGAAGCAGAGGACAACATGGCACCCCTTCCACTGTGCGCCACTCTAGAGTGGTTCTCAGACTGTTGTTCTTCTACAGCAGTTCTCTGGCATCCTGTTTTGAACTAATGGGACACCTGAAAGGGATAGGAGGCTGGTGTTCCAAGAAAAGGTAGGATCTTGAATAAGGGAGATACAGTCAGCCCTTCCTATACACGGATTTTTTATACACGGATTCAAGCATACACGGTTTGAAAATGTTCCAAAAAAGTATAAATTTACCTTGATGTTCCATTTTTTCTAAGGGACACCATTTTGCTATGTCATTATATTTAATGGGACTTGAGCATACACGGATTTTGTTATACATGGAGGATCTTGGAACCAAACCCCAGCATATAACAAGGGTCCACTGTACTTCTTATTAAAGCCAATGTCCCAGATGGACTGAATGCCCTCTGGCAGAGACTAGAACTACATTGAGCCATAATATTAGGGAAGATGGGAACTCAGGAATAGCTGTTCGTCTGCTTTAATAACATTTAAAAAAAATATTGGCTATTACCTTTATATCCCAGCATTTCTCTAAAGAACTCGGTTGTCCACGTGATCTCTCTTCACCCCATAGTACAGTGATGGTGAACCTTTTACAGACCAAGTGCCCAAACTGCAACCCAGACCTCACTTATTTATTGCAAAGTGCCACATCCCTCTGGCTTTCTAGTAAGAAACTCTGGCACACTCTGTGCTAGGGCGACAGCATGTGTGCCCACAGAGAGGGCTCTGAGTGCCACCTCTGCCACGTGTGCCATAGGTTCGCCATCACTGCCATGGTATCTTCACAACAATCCTGTGAGGTAAGGGATCTTTAAAACTAACTGGGAGAAAGAAGTTGTAGCATAAGCTTTCATAGACTTTGACTTTGATCCAAAACACACTGCAGAAATAATCCAGTTTGAGACTGCTTTAACTGCCCTGGCTCAATGCTAGGGACTCCTGGGAATTGTACTTTTGTGAGACATTTAGCCTTCTCTGTCAGAGAGCTCCAATGCCACAATAAACTACAATTCCCAGGATTCCATTGCACTGGCAATTAAAGCAGTCTCAAACTGGATTATTTCTGCAGTATGTTTTAAACCTTAGTGTCCTTCCTCAGATGCTTGGAGAGACACATCTATGAGATAGGCTAGGAGAGAATAGACAGTCCAGTCTCTCATTGAACATCCTGGCTAAGTAGAGATTTGAACTCTAGTGTACCATCTCCCAGGCCACCACTCAGACCACTATACAGCACCAGCTCTGTTTCCTGTGTGTCATCTTAAGCAGACGTGACGGGTGTCTTTCATGTCAATGGGTGGTGAATCACCTCTGTGTCTTAGGCTACATCTACATTGAAGAAATAATACAGTTTGGTATCACTTTAACTGTCATGGTTCCATCCTATGGAATCCTGGGATTTGTAGTTTATTGTGCTACCAGAGCTCTCAGACTGAGAAGGCTAAATACGTAGCTCACAAAACTACAGATACCATGCAAGATAGCGATAGCATAATTCAACCCCTTTTCAGGCAAGCTTTCCTCTTCTTTGATTCCTGTTCCTAACCTAATTCTCTGCATTTTAAAAAAGTTTTCTATCTGCCACTTCTTATTAACAAATAGAATTTTACATAACATACAAATAAGAACAACTTGGTATTATCCATGACTTTTGCATTACAGCTATTCCTTATAATTACTGATAGAACTGATGTCTGCTTCTACATGTTCCTGCTAGAATGTTCTTCTCTCTGTATGAAACCTAATTCACCAGTGAGAAGGGGCATGGCCATCTTGGTGGTGTCACTCATCTTCTCTATGAGATCCAAGCTGCTTGCTGAATGCCCTATTCATGTCATATCCACCTTTTTGTATGGAATGTTCTTCCATGTGTAATCTGAATGAATATGAACTATCTGAAGAACATGGAATCCTATTAGAGTCATCTCCCTATTTTCTTTCAAAAATATCAAAATAGGAAGGATGAGGACAAGAACATCCCATATATAAGTAACGGGCAGTCCGTTATGCACTTTCCATAGAATATGTTTACTAGAAGTTGTAAATCTCAGTAGACATGTATAGGATATTATTCTTAAACTCTAAAGTATTGAGATACAATTTCTGCAAGGAAATATCTTTCTGTAAAGAAATGACCACTGTGAGTCACAACACTTTGTTCAAGAATGTACATTCCTTGCAGTGACAGGGAGTGGGGGAGGTTATATAGAATCATTCAATCATAGAGTTGGAAGAGACCACAAGAACCATCCTGTCCACCCTCCTGCCACACAGGAATGCACAGTCAAAGCCCTCCCAACAGATAGCCATCCAGCCTCTGTTTAAAAACCTCCAAAGGAGGAGAGTCCATCACACTCTGAGGCAGCGTATTCTACTGTCAAACAGCTCTTACTATACAGAAGGTCTTCCTAATGTTTAGGTGGAATCTCTTTTTTTGTAGCTTGAATCCACTGACCTGTGTCCCAGTCTCTGGAGCAGCAGAAAACAAGCTTGCTCCTTCCTCAGTATGACACCCCTTCAAATGTTTACCATGACTATCATGTCAGCTATTAAGCTTTTATTCTCCAAGCTAACCATACCCAGCTCCCTCAGCTCCTCCTCATAGGGCATAGTTTCCATACCGTTCACCATTTTGCTCACCCTCCTCTGGATACACTCCAGCTTGTCAACATCTTTCTTGAACCATGGTGCCTGGAACACAGTATTCTGGATGCGGTCTGTCCAAAGAAGAATAGAGTGGTACTATAGCTTCCTTCAATCTAGACCCTTGGTGGTGAACCTTTGGCACACATTCTCTTTCTGGCATGATGTGAAGCCATTTATGAGGGCACATGGAGAGACGGGAGGGCAGGGGAAGTGTATGAACAGGTGTGTGCCTGTTCCTCTTCTTCCCCCCGCCCTCCTGGGCCTTCATCTTTCTCCTGCCCCCAGAAGTTTCCCCCTCTTGGAATGCAGAAGCCCCCCCCCCAGAGGTCCCACCACACAGCACTGGGTAACAGCCGGTGCAGGAACACCTTTGAGTTTGAGCATTCGGTCTCTAAAAGGTTCACCATCACTGATCTAAGTACTATACTTCTATTGATACAATCTAGCTGGTGCATCTCACTGTTGACTCACATCCAACTTGTGCTTAAATGCCTTTCTCATGTACAGTTGTCAAGCCAGGTATCACTCATCCTATATCTGTGCATTTCATTTTTCTGTCTAAGGCTTTACTGAAATCAAGCTATGCTACATCCACAGCATTCTCCTCATCTACTAAGCTTGTAATGCTATCAAAAAAGAGAGATAAAGATTACATTACTTGTTTTTGAGAAACGTGTTTTGACTTTTAGTGATCACAGCATTCCTTTCTAAGTGCTTACAGACTGTCTGTTTAATTGGCCCAGTCCCGAGAGGCGAGATAGGATGCCCTCATCATATGCGAGGGGCGGCGCTTCTAGACATCCCTCACCCCTTGCATGTGACAAAGGCATCAAAATGGCGGTCCCCTGTACAGATGAGTGCCACCATCATTACATGACGGACACCTAGTGTCCGCATGTCGCAGCACCATTATGACGTCGCAAGTGCGCCACTGGTGCAGTGTGGCATCATAATGGTGCCCCAAGAAGAATTCACTTTTTGCAGGTTCTTTTTAGTCCGCGGGGAAGTCCCGCGTTCTGGAGGCTGCAGCTTCCCCGCGGACCAAAGCTAGGCACCAGGAGACCATTCTTTTTGGACGGTCTGTCCCGCACCTGCATGTGCCCTAGAATCTTTCCTCAATTGATGTCAGGCTGTCTAAGCATTAATTGTTTGGCTTCTCTCCCCCCCCCTTTTTTTTTTTTTTTTAAAGATGGGGACAACATTTGCTCTCCTCCAGTCTGCTGGGACTTCTGGTCTCCAGGAAGTCTCAATTATTATTAGCAGTAGTTCTGAGATGATTTCTACCAGCTTTTAATACTCTTGGTCTTGGAGGCTTGAATTCATTTAGAGCAGCTAAGTATTCGTGTACTACCTCTTTACCTATTCTGTGCTGCATTTCCCCTACTGTATTATCTTCACCATTTTTCCCACATTGAGCACTGTTCTTCTTTTGGGAGAAGACCAAGGCAAAGAAGGTGTTGAGCAATTATGTTTTTCTCTGTCTCCAGTTAGCATTTCACTCTTTATCCCCATGCAGTGGTCCTACCATTTCTATGTTCTTCTTTTTGCTATGGACATAACAACAAGAAGAAAAAGTATTGTTTTTAACCTCTTTCACAAGTCTGAGCTTGTTCTTTGCTTTGGCTTTTTTTTCTTTCTCCCTACATGTGCTGGCTATTTGTTTGTATTTCTCTTTAGTGAGTTCCCTTTTTTCATTTCTTGTACATGTCCATTTTAAATCTTAGCTTAGTTGAAGGTTCTTTAGACATGCAGTTCTTTAGACACCTTTTTTCTCTTCACTGGAGAAACATGATTTGTAACTGTGCCTTCAATATGTCACTTTTAAGAAAATCCCATACAACATAAACTCCCTTCTCTTTTAATATTCCTGACCATGGGATCACACCTAGTATTTCCCTAAGTTTACTGAAATGAGCTTTCTTAAAGTCTAGAATGTGTGTCTGACTACACTTGGCTTCCACTTTCCACTGTATAACAAACTCCAGGAAAACCTGGTAACTCCTACCTAAGGATCCTGCCACTTCCACCTTGTTAACCAGGTCATCACTGTTGGTTAAGATCAAATCTAAAATAGCTAAGCTCTTTGTTGCCTTTTCTGCCTTCTGGACAATGAAATTGTTTGCAAGGTAAGTGAGGAATTTATTGGCTCTAATACTCTTGGCAGAGTCTGACTTCCAACAAATAACAGGATAGTTGAAATCTCCTATTACTACTACACCTCTCCTTTCTGAATGTTTGGTCATCTGTTCCAGGAAAGCATCATCCAAGTCTTTAGTCTAGCTTGGAAGTCTGTAGTAGAACCCCAAAATGACATTTCTGTTGTTTCTGTCACCCTTAATTTTTACCCAGATGCTCTCAACCTGGATTCCAGGACTTAAGTCATGGATCTCTTCACAGGTGTAAATATCCCTGGCATATAATGCTTTCCTTTCCTGTTTGGTCTACTTCTCTGAAATAAGTTATATCTTTCTTTTACCACATTCCAATCATGAGACTCATCCCACCAGGTTTCAAAGATGCCTATTATCTTATATTTGCTTTGCTGTATTAAAAGTTCAAATTCATTTTATTTATTATCCATTCTCTTTGCATTAGTGTAGAGACATCTAAAACCATGGGTCATTTCCCCTAGCTGCTTATTTAAGCTATTTTTCCTTCCACTGTTGGATTGTCATACTATTCACCCAGTTCTCTCTATAACATTTGGATTATTATCTCCAGCATTTGATGAACTCCTGCCCTTAAGAATATTGTGTACTTCCCCCTCATAACTCAGTTTAAAGTCCTTCTGATCATGTTTGTGAGACTAGTAGCAAAAATGTACCTTCCAGTTGTTGTGAGATGCAACCCATCACTTGCCAGAAGTCCATCTTCATGAAACTGTAGACCATGGTTCAAAAAGCCAAATCATTCCTGTTGGCACCATCTGTGGAGCCAGTTGTTCACCTCCATATTCTTCTCTCCCTTCCTGAGCCATGCCCTTCAACTGGAAGGAGAGACGAAATGACAACGTGTGCATCAAGGTCTTTCAGATTCTTACCCAGAGCCTCATAATCCCTTGTGATATGCTGAAGATTATGTCTCATAGGTGTTTATCACAAGGGAGGCAAAGCGCTCAAAGTCCATGAATAAATGGGGATTAAATCCAGGAATATCCCACAAAAATGGGATTGTTTTCAGATGACGTCCCCCAACATCACCATTATCACAGAATTAACCTGTAATTAAAGTGGCCAAAATGCACCTCTTTTTACTTTTGGGATTTTCCCAAAAGTAAAAAGTGGGCAAAAGCAGACAAAACATGCACTTTAATTCATGGGCTAAATTCAGAATAATGGTGAAGTCAGGGGACATCATCTGAAAACAATCCCGCTTTTGCAGAATATCCCTAGATTTAACCCTCATTTATCCACAGGATTTGGGCACTTCCCTCCCATGTGATAAACTCCATAGTGTCATTGGTTCTCACATGGACAAAAAAGAAAGAGTAAGGGTCAATGGACTTGACAAGCCTTGTCAAGCCTCTCTGTTACATTATGAATTTTTGTCCAGGGAGACAGCACACCTCTCAAGACATTCTGTCAGGCCTTTAAATCCCTGCTTCTGTTCCCCTCAGCAGGGAGTCCCTGACTACCACAATATGTCTCCTCTGAAGATTGGCAGGGGCCATTCCATGTCCTAAATCTTCAAAGGTCACCTGCACATTCTCTAAAGATTGACACAGTTGCTCTTGTTTCTGTTCCTCATCATTACTAATAAGTGGGAGAGTTCTGAATTGATTCTTTAGCTCCAAACTCACAGAAACATCCCTGGATCTTCAACTTGTATGTATCACTTTCCTCCAAATGTCTACCTCCTGTGGTTTGGAACTGACCTCCTCCTCAGAGTCATCCCCTGTGTGTTCCTCATTCAGAAAAATTTGCTCCACTCTGTTCAAGCAAAGCTCATAGAATCATAGAGTTGGAAGAGAACACAAGGGCCATCCAGTCCAACACCCTACCATGCAGGAACTCATAATCAAAGCATCCCTGACAGATGGCCATCCAGCCTCTGTTTAAAGACCTCCAAAGAAGGAGACTTCACCACACTCCAAGGGAGTGTGTTCCACTGTCAAACAGCTCTCACTGTTAGGAGGTTCCTCCTAATGTTGAGGTAGAATCTCTCATGTTCCAAGCTATGCTGAGGAGTAGTTATATGGGCCTCAAGGTGCAGGACCTTCTCTTCCAATAAGGCAACCAAGGTCACCAACCAGAAGCGTACCAGCGCTGATACTAGGGTTAAGGACTGCCTGGCAACCGCATGGTCCCTAACCCTAGTACGTGTGGGCAGTATAACAATGGTGGCGTCCTGTCCATATGGGCACCGCCATTGTGACGTAAGCACCACACGAAATCCACATGGGGCCATGCATCACTTGCATCACGAGTGCACCACTGGCACACTCGCGACGTCATTCCAGCACCCAAAAAAGAACCCGGAAATACCAGGGTTTTTTTTCCTCCGTCTCTGCGGAGGAAAATAGGCCGCCAGCAGATCGCTCTTTTCATGCAGTCTGTCCCAGACCCAACTTGCACTTGCTGCAGGTGTAGCATCCTCCAGCTGTTTCAGGTAACTGAAGCAGCTTCCTTTTGGGTGTACTCCTGGACTCCCCTTTGTACCTGAAGGCCTAGGTTCTTTAGTGGCCAAATGTGCTTTTGCACATTTAAAGCTTGTGCACTAACTCTGTCTGTTCCTTGAGATGTCATATCCAACCATGATGGTACATGCCTTAGTTATACCCTTTTTAGACTACTATAACATATTCTACTTGGGGCTGCCTTTGAAGACTGTTTGGAAACCAGCTGGTCCAAAGAATTGCAGCCAGACTGTTAACAGGAGCAGGTTACCAAGACCATACTAAACAACTGTTGAAAGAGCTCCACTGGCTACCAGCTTGTTATGGAGCACAATCCATGGTTATGATCTATAAATCCCCATATGGCTCAGGTCCAGGCTATCTGGCAAGTTGTATCTTCCTGTATGAGCCAGCCTGGGCTTTGAGATCCTCAAGAGTGGCCCTTCTCTCAGTCCCACTGCCACCACTACAGTGGCTCCCTGTAGACTCTGGAACTCCTTTCCCATGGAGACAAGGATAGCCCCCTCCTTCTTGTCCTTTTGTCAGCAGACTAAAACCTGGTGGTGGTGATGCATTATTTGTTTGTTCAGTGTTGTTTTTCTACCAGGTGCTTTAAGAAGCTTGGTAGGGAGACTGTTACACAGAAGATGGTATCTTTCAAAGGGTGTACTCTGCACACACTCAGAGCCCCTCTCTTTTAAAGGCATTTTGTATTTGTTTGAATGCAGGCACTCCTGAAGTGTTAATTATTAAACAAGCTAACAAGTTGACAATCTGACTGATAACTCAAATTATCCAAGTCCAAAAGAGTTAATTTAGGAGAAAACCACTGTGAAACTGAAAGTCAAACATGATATTCAGAAGGTAGGAAAGTGGTGGCAGGGGACTTGCTACAGGCTACCTCCATCATGAAGGGCTGGTATTTTTAATAGGCTCTCCTTCCACTGGCAGAGATAAGGTCAGTCGCAGAGCACTCTTTTACTACATCTAGTTTATTGCTTTTGATTACAGCAGGTATTACAAGATGAGATGAGCAGAAAAACAAGGCAGATGGTATAATGGGGGTGAGCAGAGATGCAGCAAAAAGACTGAGGTTTAATATTAGCGATTAGGGAGGGGTCAACAAAGTATAAAATAAGCCTTGACCACACATCCCCCATTCCTTCACCTTTTCACTTATCTTTAAGTGGGAAACTTTATAACAATTAACTGCACATATATAGGACATAACTGTGCAAGTCCGGTTGTAAAATTCCGGTTCACGACATCTATTTCCAAATTTGTTACCTTCAAGCTGCAAGGGGAACCTGAAACTCAAGGCATCATTAAGACCACTTTCTCCATTGGCCATCATGGTTGCAGAGGTGGTGGTATCAGGGGAGGTCGCATCAGATATAACTAGATAATGGCAAGTTGGAAAAGCCTGCCTTAACTGTTTGAACTTTTGGTTATGAGCACCAGATTGCAGAAGGCTACATGAAGGTATTTGGTGGTGATTTGTGTGTATTACTTTAGGTTGCCTGTCAACTAATGGTGACCCCATGAATTTCATTGGATTTTCTTAGGCAAGGAATATTCAGAGGTGGCTTTCCTAGTTCCTTCCTCTGAAACATAGCCTACAGCACCTGGGATTCCTTGGGGGTCTCCCATGCAAGTACTATCCAGAGCTTTGTTTCCAAGATTGGACAAGATCTGGTACATTTAGGGTACTTAGGCCCTACTTTGTTGTTGTTAAGTGGCTTCAAGTTGACTTCAAAAGGGAAACCTATCACAGATTTTTTTTTGTAAGATTCATAGGTTTGCTATTGCCTTCCTCTGTTGCTGAGAGAGTGGCCCCATACAGACAGGCCAAAATAAAGCTGCTTCGGGTCACTTTGGAAGTATGTTGTTTAAATGATGCTTGGGTCCTAAGAGTCCGAAAGCTGTGCCAAAGCTGCACTCCAGTCCTTAGGACTGGATCATGGCTTTGGCATAGCTTCCAGACTCTTAGGCCGCATGCATCATTTAAACAGCATACCTCCGAAGTGACCCAAAGCAGCTTTATTTTGGCCTGTCTGTATGAGGCCAGTGTGACATGACCAAGGTCATTCAGTGGATTTCCAGGACAGAGCAGGGATTTGAACCCTGATATCCTGGAGTCCTAGTCCAGCACTCAAACTGCAACAATACACTGTCACACATTCTGCAATATTATATATATATAAATTAAAACACTTTTTCATTTTTGATATACTTTGATCTCCACATGTCCCTGATGCATATATTACTGAAACTCAGCTGTAGCAGTTATATTCTTCAGCAGTCAACTTCATCAGATGAATCTGATCAACTGGATTAAAATCCTTGGAAAGTTTATACTGTGATAAATGTTAAGTCTTCAAGATACTGTAGCACAAGATTTTTCTTTATTATGAAAGGACAGCAAATTGTTATTAATATTGCCTTTATTTATAATAAATGTCCTTAAACTACACAGTTATATCTGTTTGACAACAATTTCATGGCTTCATTCTGTGGAATGTTGAGATTTGTATGTTGAGGTCCTTCATATCTTTTGTTGGAAACTTTATTATCTATCTATCTATCTATCTATCTATCTTGTATCACACTTTTCTCCGATATGGGACTCAAAGCAAAGGTTGTAGTGTTGTAGCTCAAAGAAGTGCTAGCTGACAAATTCTTAGAGTTATAATCCAAAAAGTAATGTGTCTATACGCTATACAGGTCCCTTGCATCAGATTAGAGATTACTTACTTGCACTTGCTTCTCTTACCATCTTTCCTTAGTGACTGCATTACATTGTCCTTAGGACTTAAATATAAAACATCCAACACAGTGTCTTATTTTTACTGTAAATACAGTCTTACACAAAAATTCTGGAGAAGATTTAGAAACTGTTTCTAAGATGTTGTTTCATCACAGCACTGGAAATAAAGGAAGTAACAGCACAATTTCCTCCTGCAACAGCTTATAGAGGCTCTAATGGCCTGTTACAAAGAAATCTGAAAAGTTACTGCATTACTTGAATTCCAGGTCAATGATTCAGTTTCTACCAGCAGATAAAGTAACCTTTGATGATGCTGTCCAGCTTTATGTGTTTGTACTTGTCCTATCTTATTGGAAGTACTGTGTTCTGGAACATATTAATCTCTGTGTCTATTACACAGGAGAAGAAGCTGTGCTGAAGAAACTGATCTGTTTCCAAAAGAAACTGATTTTTTAAAAATGCAAGTAGACAGCAAAAAGATACAATCCATATTGATGCACAAATAAGGTAAACATAGTGGTTGGCTTCATCTGAAGATTGCAGTCCATGAAAACACAGGCCAAATAAAATGAATAAGGTAACATAGTTGCTGTGTTGCTGTTATTGTTTTGCAATGGACTAACAGAAAAAATAGTCCTCAAAATACATTTGTCAGCAATGAGGAGCCCTAAAAATCTTGAATTGGTCCCCGGGGGGACCCTAAGAACACAGTTAATGTATCACTAGTAGTCTTAATTGGATGTCATAATTAGATGTCCAGGAATAGTCACGTTAGCCATATAGCAATGTACAGTATCCAAAATCTATGAAACAGCAATACCTTTATTGGACCAGCCAAATTGTACAAAATACATGATGCACTCTTTCAAAGCTCCACTAGCTTCTTCACCAGATGAAGGTGTTAATTTTTTTTAAAGATGATGTTAGATCCACAGGCCTACATTTTGTCAAGTTGTTGTTGTTGTCAGTTAAGACTGTATGAAGGAATATCAATGAAGGCAAATGCCACTCCTCTGTTTTGGCCAGGTGGACTCTAGGAGACAAAGAATCATAAAGTCCAAAAAATAAAATTTTAAATCCATTTCCAACAGAAAAATAAACTCCCTTTGAGATCCGAGCTGCATCTGTCCTGTCAAGGCTACCCCCCCCCCCCCTTTAGCCAGAGAACACACTGAATTTCTCAAGAGGCCTCTGTGCTGTTGCATTTGGAAAACCTTTAGGTGATGTTTATATAAAACAATTGGATGTGTGTATTTTCTTTTCTTAGAGAAAGATGCTTCTAATCATCAAATGGTTTAGCTAAACAGTGACAAAGACAAGACTTTGGTGGCCAAAATAGGACAAAGCAAAGAAAGTTAACTTCCAGGAAAGATGACAACAGATTGCTGAAAGGGTAAACTGACAATTCTGAGGATCTTAAACAGAAAATTTCATTCTGCACAGCTTCTGGGAGATAATACTAAAATAATTCAATGTTTGGTTCCTCAGCTCTAATGATTCAGTTTTAGCACCCTAACATATCACCCAAACATTAAAGGTGTTAATGTAATTTAAAAATGTGTAAGTTGATGGACTTTATTTTCACATATTGAAATTTGCAATTAAATCTGTCTCTTGAGAGGGAATGAATAGGAAATATTGTTCACCAAAACAATATAAATATTTACCAAGGCTCCATTCCCACTAGCTCATTTGCCCTGCGTAGATCCAGTCTGGATTCACTGAGCAAGTACCAGAAGTTCCCACTACTCTTTACCTTGATCAATGCAATTTTCCCCTCTGAAGTTCACATTTGCAGTACCACTTTAAAATGGAGCCTCTTTTGTTGTCAGTCAAATTCACTTCCGCTTTTGTCAAAGGTGACGTGTCCTACAACCATTGGGCAACAGAATGGGTGCTTTCCCCCCCCTCCTTTTTTAAAAAAAGCTGGCAGCAGCATTCGCATATTCTGTCAACTTGTGTGTGTACGTGCATGTCTTGTGTGCCTTCAGGTCATTTCAGATTCCCTCACCTTGGCATCCTCTGCTTTCCCTCTGTTTGCCACACATATGTAGCACAAGCATTTACACATTGTATCAATTTGCCAAATTGAAAGGGAAACATATGTAGCACAAGCATTCGCATATTCTGTCACACACAAAAAAATTTTTTTAAAAATGCCACTTGCAAAGTGACATGCCATGCCAGCAGCAAGCAAACGAAAGGGAAATCTAGCATAAGCAGACATATTCTATCAATATGTATCAACCTGTAGAAAAAGCATTTGCATAATCTGTCAAAAATTAAAATTAAAAAAGAGAGAGAGAGAAAGCCACTTGCAAGAAGGGAGGCATGTTCCGCCCACTGGCCACCCTCTGACCTAAATCCCTTCCCTGAACTTGACCCAATCATGACCGGGGCCAAGTTCACATTTGCCAGCAGCAGGAAAGAAACAGGTTTTCCAAAAAGAAACAGGAAATAATCCATTTTTGAAAAATCCGCTCTAAAGGGGATTTCGGTGTGCAAGACCCTGATCCTGTTATGTAAAAACCGGTGCCAGTGGGAACTTCCCACTTTTAATCTGGGTTACAATTCAGTGCAAAAGGTAGTCTGAATGGCCCCTAAACTAATTTAGGGCCTGAACAGACAGGTCAAAATAAAACTGCTTCGGGTCTCTTTGAAGGTATTCTGTTTAAATGATGCATGTGTCCTAAAAGGCTAGAAGCTGTGCCAAAGCCACGCTCCAGTCCTATGGACTGAAGCACAGCTTTGGTGCAGCTTCTGGCCTTTTAAGATGTGTGTGTCATTTAAACAGCATACCTTCAAAGAGATCCAAAGCAGCTTTATTTTGGCCTGTCTGTTTGGGCCCTTTATCACTTGTAGTGAGGTTAAACTATGTCCACTTACTTTGTTGCCATGCTTATTTGCTGTTTCTTTTTACTGAACCTTCATAATTTAAAGCAAATTTCTAACCATTCCTTATCACCTAATCAAATGTTCAGTCCTAATAACCTCATGGCAACACATGGCAACGCAAGTTATCCATACAAAACTCATATACAAATGCTTCTATTAATTATTATTATTATTTGTTGTTGTTGTTGTTGTTGTCAGTCCTGACTCATGGCAACCCTGTGGATGAGATATCTCCAAGACTCCCTACCTTCCACTGCTCTGCTTAGGTCCTTGTAAATTCATGCTTGTGACCTCCTTAACAGAGTCCATCCATCTAGCATGCACTCATCCTCTCTTTCTATATCCCTCCAACTTTCGTAGCATTATTGTCTTTTCCAATGAGTCATGCCTTCTCATGACATGAATAAAATATGATAACCTCAATTTTATCATCTTGGCTTCCTGGGAGGTTTCAGGCTTGGTCTGTTCTAGAACTCATTAGTTTGTCTTTTTGGCTCTACATGGCATCCTCAGCACTCTTCCCTGGCAATATGTTTTTTTAAAAAAAAATGTTTTGAATGAACTGATTTTCCTCTTATCCACTTTCCTCACTGTCCAGCTCTTGCATCCATACATGCTAATAAGAAAATCAATGGCTTGTACAATTCTAACTTTCATGCTCAGTCATACATCTTTACATTTTACGATCTTTTCTAGTTCTTTCATAGCTGCCCTCCCCAGTTCCAATCTTCTTCTGAACTCTTGAGTGCAGTCCCTATTTTGATCAATGTTTGACCCAAGGTACAGGAACACTTTTACTATGTCTATTTCCTCATTGTCTAGTTTGAATCTGTGTAGATCTTCCATGGTCATTATTTTTGTTTTCTTTATATATATTCAGCAGTGAGCCTGCCTTTGCATTTTCTTCTTTGATCTTTCTTAGCAGTTGTTTCTGGTCTTCATTGTTTTTTACTAGTAGTATGGTGTCGCCTGCATATCTTACATTATTGATATTTCTTCCTCCCATCTTCACTCCTCCTTTTTCTGTGTCCAAGCCTGCTGTTCGTATGATATTTTCTGTATATACTTGCAAGTAAAGACTGGCTTGCAGAAGAGGAGGAGGAGGAGGAGGAGGAGGAGGAGGAGGAGGAAGAGCGTTCCCATCTTATCATTAGTTAGCAGCCATGCCATCTACAGGGATTTGCCCCATATGATGATGGGCTGCATGGGCTTCAGTGGGCTTCATGAGGCCTGCGGGCCATGTGTTGTGCAAACTTACTCTATTCACTATATTACTATGTAACTACTATAGCTATGAAGTTAAATCCAGCGCGCCCCCTACCTATCAGCCAGCAATTGCTGCACTCCTGGAGTGGCTAACATTCCCACCTCCTTACACAAGTGATCTCCATTGTGACAGGTAGAAACAGGGTCCTTGTCGCAATCCCCCCTCACAGTGGAATGGCTTGTACAGCAGGCAGGACCATCAGCTAGCTGTTTTCCAATTGACAGGGGAACAGACCCCCACTGATACCAATGGCTGCTGATCAGTAAGTGGAGATTGGGGGGTTTTCACAGTCGCTATGTATCTCTTAAATGAGGGGATACATAAGATCATGAATATGACACAAACACAAATGCATAACTCTTGGCTATGCATTCATAACTATCCAACAGAATTCTAGCCAATGAAAACAAAACAGTCTTTATTAAGCCAATCTTGGAAAGAGTTAGGAAAAAACTATTGTTGTAGCTTTTTTGTTTTAAAGTCCTGCATTATTTGTTGAAAAGTCATTGATTTTATATTTTCTCGTTTCCTTTTAAACATCTCTCTTCCCTTTTGTCCTCCTGTCTGAACAATTCTAGGGCACAGAATCAAAATGGCTTTTCCACACAATCAAGCAAGTATTTTACACAGATAAAGAAAACAAATGTCAAATGCAAGCTTATCTTAAGCACAGGAACTCCACATTCTAAATGTCCTGTGGCTATATCTATATTGTTTTAATGGCAGGATCATTAAGATCACATTGTCGATAAGGTTAAGTAAATGTCATTTTATAATTGTTACTTCTCAGTGTTTGACTAGAAACTTGTGGTCTTCTCTTAGAATTCCTCCCACTCACACCAAACAATCTAACCATCTTGGTTTTTTAGCTACAGCTACTTACATACTTCTGACTATTCCTTGCCTAAGAAAACTCTACAAAATTAATGGGGTCACCATACGTCAACAAGCAACTTGGAGACACATACACACACACACACTCCCGTACAACACTTATGTTCAAAGGTTACCAGTTAAAAATATAAAATGGTGACAGCAGATACATTCATTCATTTGTTCATTCATTCATCAATATCCCACCTTTTTTCCAAACCTCAGATGGCTCACAAAAATTAAAAGAGATAAAGATAAAAGCTCACATCAGTAAAAAGATACAAAGGTTAAAATATAATATATACTATTGTATACATTATGGAATTAGGAATTATAATAATATATGTAAAGATATAATTTCATAATATATAAATATGTAATTAATATTATATATTGTTGTATATTAAATTGTATAATTATAATATACAATGATGTACTAAACTATATAATGTCTCCCTATTACCTTTTTTGGGCAAGGTGATCGAGAGAGCAGTCGCCTTCCAACTCCAGGCTATCTTGGATGAAACCGATTATCTGGACCCATTTCAAACTGGCTTTAGGGTGGGAAATGGAGTGGAGACGGCCATGGTCACCTTAATCGATGACCTCTGTCTGGGCACAGACAGGGGAAGTGCGACCCTGTTAGTGCTCTTGGACATCTCAGCGGCTTTCGATACCATCAACCATGGTATC
This sequence comes from Sceloporus undulatus, assembly GCF_019175285.1. Classification (NCBI taxonomy): domain Eukaryota; kingdom Metazoa; phylum Chordata; class Lepidosauria; order Squamata; family Phrynosomatidae; genus Sceloporus; species Sceloporus undulatus. The sequence goes on from NW_024802938.1 coordinate 581,811, forward strand.
CTTCTGGAGCGCCTGAGGGAGTTGGGTATTGGGGGCATTGCGCTCCAGTGGCTCCAATCCTACCTCTCGGGCAGATTCCAGATGGTGAGGCTGGGGGACAGTTGCTCTTCTAGAAAAGAGCTGACATCTGGCATTCCTCAAGGCGCCATTCTGTCCCCCATGCTATTTAACATTTACATAAAACTGCTGGGAGAGATCATCCAGAGACATGGGGCGCGGGGTTATCAGTATGCTGATGACACCCAAATATGCTTCTCTATGCCCCCGACTGCTACAGTGACTAAGGATGACTTCTCCCCTCTGAATCCCTGCCTTGAGTCAGTAATGGGCTGGATGAGGGAAAACAAACTCAAGCTGAATCCAGAGAAAATGGAGGTACTTGCCATAGGTTCCTTAGGTCTGGGGAGGGAAATTTGTCCACCACTCCTTGATGGGGTCACACTTCCCCTGAAGGATGAAGTTCGCAGTTTGGGAGTACTTCTGGAACCGTCTCTACGTTTGTCATCTCAAGTGGATTCCATGGCCAGAAGTGCTTGGTACCAACTTCAGTTGATATGCCAACTGCGAAAGGACCTGGAAGCTGTAGTACATGCTCTGGTAATCTCTCATCTCGACTTCTGCAATGTGCTCTACATGGAGCTACCCTTGTATCAAGTTCGAGACTTGACCACATAATACCCATTTTGCTGTGATCCCGCTTCGATCCATTGGGAGAGTCGGGAAGATAGAAATAAAAATTATTATTATTATTATTATTATTATTATTATATAAATATACATCAACATTCAACATCAGATACTTAGTTATATATGCCAACCAATTCCCACCCTGACATTACTTAGTATGCATAACCAAGTAACTTCTTCTGGCCCAAAATACAATCTAGCCCACCTTAGCAGCCAGCAGCTACACCAGGCAATGGAGATCTATTCAGCTGCTGATTGGGACACAAGGAGGAGGAGGAGGAGGAGGAGGAGGAAGTTTCCAGCCCTGTTCTACTAGCAAGCAAGGTTGCAATGAGGAATTGCAACAGGAGTCCTGCTTCTGACTGTCACAGCCTCACTGTGACAACTGAACAGTGCCCCTTAGTCCAGTGAGGCTGATGGCTGTTAAGGTAGGCTGGCTACAGTGGCATCCTAGAGGGGTGCAGTGGTGTGGTCTGCATCAGATGACATCCCAAAAGAGGAGTGACACCCAGAAAAGCACCCCCCACCTCCCTGCTTGACACTGTTTTACTCATGAATATTTGTTGGTTTAAATATTTGAAGAGATGTCATATTCAGGATGGAGCGAACTTGTTTTCTGTTGCTCCAGAGAATAGGACCTGGAAGAATAGGTGCAAGCTATAGGAAAAGAAGTTCCTGACAGTAAGAGCTGTTCAACAGTGAAACACACTCCCTCACAGAGTGGTTGAGTCTCCTTCCTTGGAGGTCTTTAAACAGAGGCTGAATGGCCATCTGTCAGGGTGCTTTGATTGTGATTTCCTGCATGGCAGAATGGGGTTGGAGTGGATGGCTCTGGTGGTCTCTTCCAATTCTATGATTCTATGAAAGTGGTGCCAGGTAGGGAGGAAGGGCATAGCTTTTTGGTCCCACTCCCTGAAGCCCTGCCTGCACACCAGGTGACATTGAGGACTGGAACACCACTGGCTGGGTGGGGGGATTTATGTATCCTTACCGTAAGATTATATAGCCTTATTGATTATAGAGGAACCAGCATGGCATAGTGGAGCTCAACTAGGCGAATCAGTGATGATCCATTCTTGTAAACATTCAGAAAATGGGAAAAACTCTGGACTGTTGTTTTTCTGCCAAAACTCACGCAGATATGTATATAAAGGTAAAGGTATTAATAGAATCATAGAATCGTAGAGTTGGAAGAGACCACAAGGGCCATCCAGTCCAACCCCCTGCCATGCAGGAAATCTCAAAACAACCCCGACAGATGGTCATTCAGCCTCTGCATAAAGACTTCCAAAGAAGGAGATTCCACTACACTCCGAGGGAGTTTGTTGCACTGTCGAATAGCCCTTACTGTCAGGAAGGCTTGGCTGTAGCTTGGAAAAGGTTGACAAGGTTATCGTGTCCAATCATAGGGGGTGATGCTCATCTCCATTACTAAGCCAAAGAGCCAGCATTGTCAGAGACTCCTCTGTGATCATGTAGCCAGCATGATTACACAGAACGCTGTTTACTTTCCCACCCAAGTGGTATCTATATATCTACTTGCATTTGCAAGTACACACACACACACTGTGTGTGTATATATAGGCTGAAATATTGATCAGTTGACTGTCTTCTTTATAGGAAGTGTACTTTTTCTATTGGGAATACTATGAGTCATTTCTAGAGAGTAGACTTCTAGATCCTAGAATTCAGTGCCAAGGTCAGGGCAGCCTAAATAAAATGTGGAAACAACTTGAAGGCACACAACAATAACAACAAGAACAACAACATAGAAGGCTGCAACTACTGAAGAAGAATCAATAAACCCAGTATAAAAGGGTGAGAATGTTACTGGAAACAAGGCTTGCATTCTCATAGTTCTTGACTAAATAAAATGGTTGATGAAGATGAAGAGTGGAAAGTATGGCTGGACAAAATCACCTCCTTTTTTGCTCCAAGGGGTTATCTTCTACCTGGCAGCTTTACTAAATCCCCAGTTTCCTTCAACAGTATAACAGGTATCATATATCTGTAACTCCTGGCGATCGCATTTTTGTTCAGAGCAGTCCAGTCATGCCAGAACAGGCAGGCAGGCAGGGTCAGGAAGAAATTTGTCAAACAGGATGACATAGAAAGATAGCCATGAACTTACTCGGCAAAGAAAACAATCACCATGGTTACATACATAATAAAGAAGTGAGACCAGTGAAGTGTTGATTCTTAGTAGAAATTTTACTCAGGAGGCTTTTGCTAGTATCGACACTTTATGCTTTCTTTGACTATGCTCCTGCAACACAGAGGAGGCACAAATCCTAATAAGAATACAGTACAAGCCTCAAGCGATCCTGTTGTCAGTGCTATTTACAATTTATAATTGTTAGGACGTCCAAAGGAAGTAGATGGAATTTTAGATTAACTGGAAATATAAGTGTGCATTACATTTTGGATTTGCACGGCTGGTCTGAGAGATATAAATTGTAAGGATAAAAGCAAAAATAAACAGTGCTGTTCTTTAATTCCTACTTGATATTCTTTGAAACAGGCATGTTTACATTATTACTTTCTTTCAGTTGTTATTGTACTAGGCCCAAAGAACATCACCAAGTTAATGTCTATGTGGTGTGGCTCAGAATTTATTTATAAACACAGTGTAGCATGAAATCATTATTTCATTAATGCTACCAACACACCTGTAAGATTAGCAGAGCTAAATCTATATACCTCTTTCACACTGCACAATTACAGCACTTTGATACCACTTTAACTGTTCTGGCTGCATCCTATGGAAACCTAGGATTTATAGTTTGGTGAGTTACTTAGAATTCTCTGCCAGAGCAGTCTAGTGTCTCACCAGGATTCCATAGGATGTGAACATGGCCATTAAAGTGTAATCATAGTGCTATAGTGTAGTGTGAAAGTGACTGTAGACTTTGTGTCCTAACACAAAACCAGTGGGATATTTGAGAAAGGAAAAGTATATTCCTATAAACCCGCTGGGTGACCATGGGCAAGTCATACTCTCTCAGCCTCTGAGAATAGCAATAGCAACCCCTCTCTGAAGAAACTTGCCAAGAAAATCCCATGATAGGGTCACTTTAGGATTGCCATGACTCAGAAATTACTTGAAGGTACACCACAACAACAACAACAACAACAACAACAACAACAACGTGAAATAAAAAGAATAGACTTCCCTCCTGCCTTGCATGCTACAAATATTGTTAATATTGCAAGTAAAATCAAATGCAGGTAAAATCAAAATGCAATATACAGAAAATATATAAACTTAATATACAGTATATGCATCCTTCCCATAAATGTCAGCAGCCCCTCTGGTAAGCAAGGGAATGGCATTTTGCTGGCTTTGGCAAAGGAAAACATGATGGTCAACAGAGCCTGGAGAAGTTACTTTTTGGAAGTAAAACTCCAAGGATCCCAGACCCAGCATAGCCATGTTGGTGGGGGATTCTGGAAGCTGTAATCTAAAAAATAACTTTTCCAAGTTGTAATCCATGAGGGTAGCCAAAGGAAGTTTTAATTTCATGGCAGTCCTGCAAAATAGATTTGCATGGATAGATAGTAATAAACCAAGGTTGCATATAGCAGTGCTCCTCAAGTTAACTGATATCAATACTAGCTTTTCTACCTCTAATGTGCCAGGGGCCAGTATCATGTTTATACCCACTCTTTCTTTCTTTGCTGGAAACTTGCCACAGACTGGCAGCTGATGGTTCACAAAGTGTAACCAGTCAATGAACCATCACTTTGAGAAGTACAGGCTTACAGCACAATTCCTGGCAATTTACTCAGAAGTAAATCTGTTACTTCATTCCTAGTCAGTTTTTATTGGATTGTGGCTATGCAGTGGCAGTTCCAGTTATATGTACTTGGGAAATATGTGGGCTTCCTCCCTAGTAGTAGTTTCACCCTAGTGAGAAGCTGTAGACTTCTAGACATGGCTAAACTCCCAACTTCCATCAGCCCCAGCCAATATGAAGAAAAGTTGGAGATGATGCAAGTTGTAGTCCAATGGCATCTAGAGAACCAAGGATTCCTCATTCCTGCTTTAGGATGCATATTTAGGATTTCAGATTTAGTTAACTATCTTGCTTGCAGGCTGTGGGATTTTAAATCGGTTCCCCACTGTCCAATCCACATGCGCTATCAACAGTACCACACTGCTGCATGGGTCTAATTCAAAGATATTGCTGTGTTAGTCTGTAGAATCAGTATGTAGAGAGATCTTGAGACAAACTGAAAGAAAGAAGTTGGCAGCATGAGTCTACTTCCTCAAATGCTTTTGGTGGAGTGGAAATCAGGGACAGACATATATATGCCATATACCTAGACATGCAGGGATGAGGAATCCTTGGCTCTCCAGATATCATTGGACTATAACTCTCTACATACATGTGTCTAATGAAAGTGGCATGCATGTGTTGATATAACTAAGACATTCTGATACACAGCTTTGGTAAACATGGAATCCACAGCATAGATGTATCTATTTATTTCCCCTTGATTTTATATTTAAAGTTCAAATTTAGTACATACACCCAGATGTCTGGTACACCTGGGCTCTCCCCACAAGCTGATCACAAAGCTGTCAAAGAACAATAGGACACTGTTTTATTAGCTTCTTTTCTTGGGTTAGTCAGTTTTCATATGACAAATGCATTATGACAAAGTTTTCTTGTTTGATCTGAACTGGTCTGACCATCATCTTAAGCTGATGCTGTAGCACAAGTATTGCCATATGTTTGAGTGCTGTTGTTTTTTAAGAATAAATGAAATAAGTTCCAACTGACTAGAAAGCAATTCAGATTTAGTTCCTACTAGCTAAATTAAAACAAACAAGTACCAAACTATTGAGTAAGGTTGTTACATGAAACAGTATGCCATGAGGTGTTTCCTTCAGTGACATTAATGTCAAGCAGGAAGTGTGAAGGTACAGGATTCCCTTTAAGGCACCAGCTACTGCAGAAATGTGAAGTGAAATCCACAGATTATATGTCAGACTTGTTGTTCCAGCTGTGCAAGTCCTGCTAGCCCATTTGTTGTAGTTATTGTTGCTGTGTGCCTTCAAGTCATTTCTGATTTGTGGTGACCCTAAGCAAACCTATCATGGGGTCTACTTGACAAGATTTGTTCAGAGGAGGTTTCCCATTGCCTTCCCCTGAGACTGGGATTATCTGACTTGCCCAAGGTCAACCAGTGGGTTTACATGGCTAAACCAAGATTCGAACCCTGGTCTCCAGAAAACATTCAGGGGTAGCTGTGTTGGCCACATAGCAAATCCAAGAACATCAAAAATCTACCAAACAGTGATGCCTTTATTGGGCCAACCAAATGCACAATATACATGTTGCAAGCTTTTGAAGCTCCACTGGCTTCTTCTTCAGGCAAGGTGTTAAAAGCCATACAGGAGGGGAGGGAATTGAAGATGTTAGTCATAGCCCTACACTTTGCTGTTTTGTTCTTAGTTCAGATGGTATGGAGGAGTATCGCTTACAGGCTGGCACCTCCCCATTTTGGCAATGTGTCTACTGGGAGATTCTTAAAGTCCAAGAAATTTAACATCAATTTCCAACACAAAAAAGATACTTCCTTTGCAATCCAGTATGTCTCCATCCTTTGGGAGGCCACAGGCCCTTTTGTTAGGCAGAGGACACTGAGGCGCGTTACAGACCGCCCGTTTGGGGTGGCCTGTAACCGGCCCTTTCCCCGCCAGATAGGGGCCTCAGCTGCCACAACGGCAGCCTCCGAGGCCCTGATCCGCCATTTTCCAGGCTGCGGGGAAGCTGCAAAAGGCCGCTTCCCTGTGGCCTGGAAAGGGGTGTCCTTGGGGCTTCAAGCCCCAAGGACACCTGATGGCGGCAGGGAGGAGGAGAAAGGGGCCGCTTGGCCCCTTTCTCCTCTGTGTCGCTGGCACAGCCATGTAAAGGCTGCACCCAGCGACGCAAAGCTAGAAGGAGCTCCGAAACAGAGCTCCTTCTGGGGCCGCAGAAAGGGCGCCCTAGGCGCCCTCGCGCGGCCCCATTTAGAGGCGGCACAGTCGTGACGTCGTAATGGCAGCCCCCGTGTGGAACGGGCGTTGCCATTTTGTACGGACTGGGTCCGTACTGTACTAGGATTAGGGGCGTCAAGAAGTGACGCCTCTTTCTAACCCTAATATGGACCCAGTCCGTACTTTTATGCCCGTTTGTAATGGGCCTGAATTTCTCAAGGTGGTGTTGAGGTAAAACATGCCAATGCAAACATAATTGGGGGGGGTACCTTTCTTGGAGGTAGAAACCTCAAATAGTGAGGTCTCAGTCCAGAGTCCAATGTGCAAACCACTCCCTAGCAGTAATTGCCATGGGGACTGAGATTATGGCCATGTGATCTCCCTGTGTTTGACTCACCAATTCTTTCAGTACCCCTCACACTTGCAAAAGGAAGAAATCATTTCCTATATCTCATTGTTTAATTCTAAGGCTAAGCTATAGGTTTGAGCAAATGATGTTCTTCCTTTCCTGATTTCTTGAAGCAACTAAGTCATTTATCTCATTTCAGTTACTGTCCCAGAAAAAGCATAATCAGCTGAGCCAGACAGGAAACCAAAAAAGAAACATTTAACGGTGAATATAAGGCAATTAAGCAACCATTATTTTGAACTTTAAGGAAGCCCTTGCCTTAATGTTCCTGATACAGCATGCTATTGCCCTTAATTGCTACTACTGGCTGTGCTAAACCTACAGAATAAGGGCATATTTCTACTCAACAGGTCAATACTCTGTCAGCATAGCATGCTCCACAAAAATAATATGGGGAAAGGTGTATACTGCCCTCAGCTACTTGTAGAAAAGGCAGAATCCAAAGGTACTACTAATAAGACTTGTATACTGCAACATGCTAGCTACCAAGAACTTACTTGCTTCTCTGAGGACCAAACTACACCGTACACACACCTGCATGTGGTTTCTCCCCAACAAACAGACTTTTTGATTAATTGAAAAGAGGCTGCTTTCCTTTCCCTTGGCATTGAGAGGGACAACTTAGAGCAAACCATTGGCAGAAAAGGAATAGATTACACAGCCCTGTCTCCTTTTTCTACTCCTGTTTCCAGTTTGGAGGCTGCTTGTAGTAAAAACAAGACAACAACTACATAAAACAGGAAATCTGCCAGGACACAGGAGACTGTCACACAGGGAGAAATCAGGGGATTCAAAAGGCATTTTCCCAGGAAAGAAGCATGATCATGCCAAATATTTTCACATGACGTCACAATTAAAGAGGATTCATTCTGGGAAGAACCAGGAATGCTCCAGCAACAAACCATTCACTAGGAAATCCTGTGAATGATTTGTTGCTGGAACATTTCTGGTTCTTCCAGGATAAGTCCTCTTAGATTGTGACATCATCTGAAAATCTTTGCCATGATCACACAACTTTCCTGGGAAAATGCCTTTTTAATCCCCTGATTTTCCTTGTGTGATAGTCTCCATAGAAATACACAACTGTGTATAATCTGTTGTCTGGCTCTCAGAAAGACAGCTTTTTTTAAAAAAAGGTGGAAAAAACAGTTCAAAAAAAGGATTTTATTTTTTGTTTAAACCAGGGGTTTTTGGCATTAATATTTTAATTTAAAAATCGAACTCTGCTCATTATATTAATATTATGAAACATTATTTCAGGTATTAGAAAGCTGGATTAACCATGTTTTAATGCATTCTAACATTAATAAACCCAGGTTATTATGCTTTGCTATGATTTATATTTTTCAATAAAAGATCTATTTTACTGCTTATTATTCCTATTAAATCTGAATATATGTAAACTATGCATAATAAAACATGCAAAGTACTCTCCAAGATAGATGGAAAAGAATAAGTTAATGTTAAGCATTAGTCCTACTTATTATTTATAGGAATATAGGATTACATCAATATAGAACTAAATCAGAAAATTAAGTAGCAAAGTACAGTTCAGATATGATGGCACTAACTTATTTAATTGTACTTTTAGAAGTCCTTTTATAAAGCAAGTATTTTTGCTGAGCTCATGTTAGCTGAAGGATTTGTTTCTAAATGGCATTTCTTGAACTATAAAATAAAGTGATTTTTAAAAAGCAACTGACACTGGATACTGGTCTAACAATGAACAACTGCCACCAAACTCTTAAGGATAAAATGTTTAAATTTCAACAGTCATTGCTGTTCCAGTAAGAGGGTTGGAAAATAGTAATAACAGTCAGACTGTCAAATAAATGAATAATCGATTAAAAAGCCATTTGGTTTAGACTATGGTTTAAATTAACCTGGTTTAAACCAGCCAATTTGGGGGGGGGAGGGGATGGGTTCCAGAGGCAACTAGTGGATATGCTGTTGGCTGGGGAGGACATCTACTATTCATTTTACCACCCCTCATCCCACAGTTTCTCCAAACCACACAAGAGCTCTCTCGGTGCCAATCCTTGGCAACAATTGGGTCCATCACTTGCAGAGCTCCCATCCAATTCAGGGAAGCTGCAGAAAGAGTAGCAGTTAAATCAAGAATGGATTTGCACACTTGCAGTGGGGTGCATCCGCCATGTTAATTCCTAATTTTTGTATGACTTGCTTTATAAGAACAGTCAACCCTCTGTATCCACATATTGTATATATATGGATTCAACCATCCATGGCTTGAAAACATTCAAAAAATTATCAGTTCCTAAAAGCAAATCTTGATTTTGCCACCTTATATAAGGTACACTATTTCATTATGCCATTGTATTTAATAGGACTGGAGCATCCACAGATTTAAGTATCCATAGAAGTCCTGGAACCAAACCCTATCAGACACAGAGGGCCTACTGTATTACAGTTTTGAGCTCAATAAATCCATAGGCTAACTTGAACTAGTAAGATTTTAGTGAGATCAGATTAATTTATATTAACTCTTTTTCACAACATCAGGACTGCTTAAGTTAAGTACATGCAAATCGTATCCAGATAATTAAATGTTCCTTTGGAGTCTCAACTTTGTCCTCAAAGGCTGAAGCTAGAAACAGCTGGGCTGTCTGATCTCTAAAGGCTGAAAAGCACTAATGAAAATAACATAGGTCTTCATTAATTTTCTTTTCACCTCTCTTCTACTGCCCTCATTAGAGACAAGGATCACTGCAAGTCACAATGGCCTCTCCCTTGCTAGATTACCCAATTTTTCAAAGTGAAAAGTATGATCATTGTATTCACACAGTAAGAGGCATAACCAAGCCTATGTCTCTGTTTCCAAGATAACACAATGCAGTTATTTGTTGGCTTGGGAACACCTAACTTCAATTTCATTTTCTATCTAGCAGTATTCCAATGTAAAGAGTATTATACTGTGTGTGCCTTCAATGTGCCTGCCAATTTATGGCAACCCAGGGAAATTCATAGGGTTTTCTTAGGCAAGGAATACTCAGATGTGGTTTTGCCAGTTCCTTCCTCTGAAATATAACCTACAGCACCTGGTATTCATTGACAGCCTTCCATCCAAGTACTAACCAGGGGTGATCCTGCTTAGCTTCCAAGATCAGATGGGATCTGGTGCAAAGTTGTGGGGAATAATTCAAGAAGCAACATACATAAAGGGCAAGGTTATGGCTGGGAACATTCTAATAACAGTTTGTGGCCTGAAACCACACTCTCTTCTTGGTCTGCCTCCCCTGGGGTGCTTTTCTTCTTAGATGAGATCTCATACTGGATGTCTTCTAGGCTGTGAAGAGCAGGTGGGGAGTAGATGGGGAGGTAAGCAGGTGGAGGAGGAAGGGTTCTGCATTCTTTGCAACTCCTTCACTAATAAAAATTGAATAGCCCTCATTCTGCGTGATTAGGCTGAGCCCATATTTTAAACACAAGAATCTGCGGTCAGCATGTCTTAGAATCAGAGAATCATAGAGTTGGAAGAGACCATAAGGGCCATCCAGTACAACCCCATTCTGCCATGCAGGAAATGACAATCAAAACATCCCCGACAGATGGCCATCCAGCCTCTCCTTAAAGACCTCCAAGGAAGGAGACTCCACTACACTCTGAGGGAGTGTGTTCCACTGACAAACAGGTCTGTTGTTGTTCTGTGCCTTCAAGTCATTTCTGACTTATTGCAACCCTAAGGTGAAGCTATCATGGGGTTTTCTTGGCACATTTCTTCAGAGGGGGGTTGCCATTGCCATCCTTTGAGGCTGAGAGAGTTTGACTTGCCCAAGGTCACCCAGTGGGTTTACATGGCCAAGCTGGGATTCAAACCTTGGTCTCCAAAGTCATAATCCAACACTCAGACCACTACACCACACTGGCCTGTACTTGGAGGAAAATTCGTTGAACAGTGTTAAACAATCTGGCTGTTTAGCAAAGATCAACTAACAAGCTGGATAAAGGAGGCAGAATTACCAGAACTGGGCCAATTACTGGTCCCTGCCCTGGTCTGAGCTCTGTTTATCTCATGAATAAAGAGAAAATTGCTATCTCATAAAGCAGCAATTGGTGGCTTTAGGTTGAACAAAGAGGCCAGGAAGTGGCAAAAGGGTAAGAAGACAGGTACTTAAAAAATTCCTTCCTACTTAAACATTTATTTTCTCTACAAAATGACTCCATCCCTAGTCATATACATGTATTTGGGAGTTCATTCCACATAAGGCTGGAAACATTAAGCCTACTTTCAATGTGCAGTGCAATAGTAAGAATATTACATTGGGATTTGGGAGATCCAAGTTGCCACTAAACCACAAAACTCGGGATGATTTTGACCCACATTCTTCAGTCTTCTTTACCCCACAGAGTTGTGAGGATATAATGAGGAAAAGGAGAACAATGTACCTGGATGGAAACTCAGGTAAAAACATGACTATGTATTAAACTGATATATAATACACATGACTTCATAGGGAACAGTTAGGATTTTTCCAATTTTAGAACTGGAGATCAGATAATCTAAACTGCTTGGTGCCATGAAAACAGATTCAAATGTGCATGTAACAGGTATTGCTTTAAGAAGCTGCAAAGGCACCACACTCAATCACACAATAGCTAGACCAACTATATTTTACAAGTGAATTTTTCTGGGATAAACTAAAGACAGAAAGCCTTACTATGACATGCTAAGATTGTCCCACATGCTTATCTGGATCACATCCTACCAGAACAACACTGATACTGCCCATATTGCAACTAAGTTGTCAGAAGACAGAACGGGGAAAGTTAAGGTATATACAGTTATAGCACTGCAGTTTTTTTTAAAAAAGTAAAAATTTAAACTCAGTTCCAAAATGGAAATTACAGGCTGAATGAGTCATAGATGGGTGTTCAGATATGTCAGATTTCATTTAGCAATGCATACTGAGATGGGCAGAGAGCAAGGGCAGGCCTTCATTTTTGAAAACACAATCAGTGGTTCTTTCCAACTGCAATCCCCATTTTAGGACTAAAGTTTAACTGTCAGCACTCTGTGAACATTATGGCAACAGTAACTGGCTTAATTTCAGAACTACTGGTATCTATATCTTCCCTTATACCCTGTTTTTGGTGCTACTTTGCCTGTAGAAAAATCCCAGATAATTGCAGGGAATTTGTAGATGGTCCTAATTAAGATATTGCCCAATTGTATAGATTTTGGCTTTGCTACCTCCCTCAGGACCAAGGTGGCTAACTTTGTTTTTGTATCATTACACTGTCACGTACTCTTCATAAATGAAAATATGCTATTGGGGTCCAATGGACAAATTTATGGGAGAAATACATTTTCCTAAGCCAGTGAATACCTCCTGCATGTTTTATTTTATAGGCCTATGAATATCTCCTATCCAATGTTATTCTGCTGGAATGCTTTATAAAGAAAAGAATACTAATGACTACAAAGGTTGTGTCAAGTAATACAAGATCCTGCAAGTTTCTCCCTCCTTCAAGACAGTAATGGAAACTTGCCAGTAATGTATTTGCCTCACTCATCTTACCTGAAATGGAGGAAATTTCAGCAACTATTGTCACTGTCTTAAATAAAGGGTGTAGGCCACAGAGTAAGCAAGCTGTAACGTGCAATTTTGACTTAATCAGAAACATGACTGTAAGTGTTGTGTTTTTCCTACCTGGTTTATTCAACAAACCAGGACTTGGATGGCTGCATGCTGAAATGCCTTGTACTCCATCTCTATAGGGAAAACTTTTCTTTCCAGATTTACACTTCCCCCTGTATTTGGGTATTTATGCTTTGCTGTTCTACTCCCAGTGCCTCGATAACCTGGCTTGAAGAAATGTAGTGCTGAGCAAAACTACTTTTCCATGAAGACAAGCCTTGAAGAAACTGAGAGAATCAAGTCTGACAAGAAGAGAGCAGCTGAATCAATAACATAACATGTTCAGCAATCTTCCTGCCAGGCAACTCAGTGATATAGAACAGGTATTATTAGCCAGCCCAAAAACTATACTTTTCTATTTGGTGTTTCTCGTTTTGCAAGTATCTTGTGCAGTGTGAGGATTATTACATATTAGTCTGAATGAGCTACCAATTACAGACTCTGCTAAATGACTTGCATTTCTACCCAAAAGGATGTCAGCTTCTGTTGTCATCACCTTTGTTTCATAGCAAACATTATTACATGGTAGTGGTTTGAGCATTGGACTATGACTCTGTAGACCAGGGTTCGATTTCCCACTCAGCCATGGAAATCCACTGAGTGAGCTTGCATGAGTCACACACTCAGCCTTAGAAAACCCCATGATAGATTCACTTTAGGGTCACCATAAGTCAGAAACAACTTAAAGGCACACAACAACAACAACAACAACAACAACAACAACACAAAGGTAGAGACAACCAATTCCAGTTTTATTTAGGACCAAGGCTTTGTTTTGTTTTGTTTTTTAAATTATGACATACCAAAATTTGAGGGGAAATTTTCAGATTGACAGAGTTGACCTAAGACATTTTGCTCCCTGAGCTGAAGAACAAGATGATATTGTCTTCCATTACCTACCTGAAATTTGGCTGGATAAGCATTGAGACTTACAACACTGGCAATAGGGCAGCATCCTCCACTATATGAGAGGTCAGCAGACTCTCTTAGGGGCTACAAGTGGGTGATGGAGCACACATTACAATTGGCCCTCAGTATACGCGGGGGATCCATTCTGGACCCCTCCTCACGTACAAAAATCAGCGGATGTTCAAGTCCCATTGTCCTTAATGGTGGTGCAGCCTGGTGGCCGCACCACTATTTGGGACAATGGGACCAAAGTCCCTCTCCCCCATCCCCCTCCCTCCTTCCCCCCTTCCCTCTCTCCTCCCTTCTTCCTTCCTTCCCTTTCCTCCCTCCCTCTCTTCCCCTCTCCCCTTTCCTTCTCTCCCTCCCTCCCTCCCTCCCTGCTCCTTCCGAGGCTTCTTCCACAGCTTGGCTGTGGGGGCTGAGTCTGCCTCCCAGTCAGCCAGGGACAGGGCTGGGACCAGGGCTGAGGCTTGGGTCTCAGAACCCTGTCCCTAGGCCTAGCAGCCAGTACGGAGCCTCTGGGCTCCAAAACCCAAGCCTTGGCCCTGGGCCCATCTCCCTTGGAACCTCGTTGGCCAAAGGGAGCCTGTGCCAGATCCAGGGCTTGGGTTTCAGAGCCCAGAGGCTCCATCCCAACTGCTAGGCCTGGGAACAGGGCTCCAAAATCCCAGCCTTGGCCCTGGCATTGGCTCCCTCTGGCCAACAAGATTTGAAGAGAGCTGGGGCTAGGGCCGGGGCCTCTCACTGATCATTAAAGAACATTATTCAGTCATTAACACTGTTTTGCCTAAAAGATAATAAGGCTGTGTCACTTTTCATACCCACCTTCATACCCACCCTTGGTGTCGGGATTGCATGCTCCATAAGGCAAGAGGCTATACTGATGGCTAATAGGGTCTCCCCCATCAAATGAGTATTTGCTGAGGAGTCAGACTAAATGATCCAAACAGCTACTGGGCAGCAGCAAGAGTAGGGATGACACTGGCAGAGGCTCTCTCAGAGACAACAGCAGTGGCACTGTAGCTAATTCTTGTTAGTGTTTTGCAAAAGGTGGCAGTGGTAAACCACTCCTGCATACCTTTCATCTCAAAAAAAAATCTATGAACTCTCATTAGAAGCCAAAATGACCAACTATTGGGGTTTGGACATATCATGAGATGACACGAGTTACTAGAAAAGACAATAATGCTTATTAAAGTAGAAGGCAGTTGGCAAAGAGGAAGACCACATTATAGATGGATAGACTCACTTGGAGTAGTGGTTTGAGTGTTGGACTGCGAGTCTGGAGACCAGGATTCAATTTTTAGCTCAGCCATGGAAACCCACTGGATGACCTTGGGTAAATCATATGCTCTCAGCTTCAGGGGAAGGCCATAGGAAACCTCCTCTGAACAAATCTTACCAAGAAAACCCCATGATAGGGTCAGCTTAGAGTCAACAAAAGTAGGAAATGACTTGAAGGCACATAACATGGAGCCCTCCTTCCATGATAAGTGTCATCTTTCAGCCTGTGAGAGAGTGAATAAGCAGGCCCAGCTCCACCAGAGCTAGCCTGAGGAAGAAGAGCCTTCCCTTCAGTCCATCTGCCTTGGTCTAGGCCTCAGAGGGAGAGAATAACCACTGGATCTCATCCCCTTTCCCACCACCGTTCCCTTCTTCTTTTGTGTCATGTCTTTTAGATTGTAAGCCTGACGGCAGGGTACTGTCTAATTAAAAAATAATAATTATAAGATGCTCTGATACCCTTTAGAGCTGAAGGGTGGGGTATAAATACCATAAATAAATAAAATAAAATAAATAACAACCACAAAATGAAGGAAGACATAGCCCTGAGTATGCAAGGCCTTAGTAGGACTGCTAATAAAAGGGTATCTTGGAAGTCTCTTATTTATAAGTGTAGCAATGAATCTCTCTAGGGGAATTTTTCATAAGCTCAGTTAATTATTAGGTTGTGCTAAAACCTTTTGTAGAACCATTTTCCACCTGAATACCAAGAGAAAAGAGATCAAAGGAATATTACAGAGGCAGAATTCTCTAAATGAAGTGTTTATTTTATTAAGGGGGAAATCACACAACAATCCAAGTTCACTCACACATACATACAAGGACTAAGGAAATCAGGTGTTAGCTTTGGAATAGTGTGAATTGTGGAGCCTAACCATAGCTTTAGGAAGTATCGCAGCCAGTGAAACCTGTGGTTGGGAATGGGGTTAAGCATTCTTCCAGAACCCATTCATCCATAATCTTATTGAAACACAAGCTCTCTCAAAGAAAAACATTCAATAAATGTGCAGGCAAACTAATCAAGGCATAATAAAGAAAGCAGCTCACTAAAGCATCACATATATAAGATAGTCAATGTAAATCCAACAGATGCGTTGGGGAACCAAATCGAGTCCCTCGGGTTTAATAGATTGGCTGCAATGGCCAAAGCAAAGTCCAGAAATTATTGTCAATGATCACAGTGAAATAATGTCCAGGACTCGTTGGCTGGTTGTGTAGTGGTAAGCAAAGTCTGTAGCACAAGGCTGCTAAAGCCAATAATGGCAACCAACAACAACAACAACATGTTTCATAAAACAATGTGGTGTGAAAGTTTTGATGAAGCTTTCTCAGAAGCCAGTCTTCCTTGGATTTGGAACATTCGCTCACAGACAGGTTGGAATTCTTCTGCAGTGGAAAGGAACGTTTTGCAATCTACAGAGGAGGACAAAATGTTCCACTTTCCTATTGCCTAAAAGAATACTTGTCATGGCATTACAATATAAGCATGCTGTCTTACATGTAGAACACTCTTCTACTCCCTCAACCCATCAGGTACTGCTTGTACTCTTGATAAAATGCTAATCTGTTCTTTCCAGTTCTTTTAAATACTTTTGCCTAGTCAGGAAAGGACTTGTCTGATATATTTTATGCCCACAGATATATCACACACATACCAAAAAAAACAAAACAAAACAAAAGATACAGTATATCTGACATTATCTCCATTACCTAGATTCTTGTCTCTCCCTGTCTCCAGAGTCCTTTGCTCGCTCAGTTACATGAAAACAATTTATGAACATCCTTTTGTAACATGAATGATAGCTTTTTCTGCTTGTAAGGAACTTGTTTCTTTAATCACTACCGTCAATCCCTGCAACACAATTCACCTCACATTTGCTTTTCTCTATGGACAGTATATTGACAGTGATGTGAAAGTGGCAATGTCTGGAGTTTCACTTCATTGCTTTGGGCAATGTGCCTGAAATTGCATGAAAGGAAAATGGATATAGTAGTTCAGATAGTTATTTTCCAACCCTGAATATGGCTTGGATGACCTATTACTCTCTGTGTCTGTGTGCCTGTTGATTTACAGTGACCCCTTGAATTTAAAAGAGTTTTCTTAGGGAAGGAATACTCACAGATGGTTTTGCCTTCCTCTGAAATATAGCCTATAGGACCAGGTATTTCTTGCTGGTCTCCCATTCAAGTACTAATCAGGGCTGACCCTGCTTAGCTTCCAAGTTCAAACAGGATCAGATGCCTACAATCTGCTAAATACAAAATGTAGCACAGCTTTTGCAGATGACACCAAATTAAGAGGGGTAGTTAATACCCCAAAGGACAGCACCACAATTCAAAATGACCTTAACAGATTAGAAAGCTGGGTCAGACCTAACAAAATGAATTTCTCCCTGTTAAAATTCATTTTGTTAGGTCTGGCCCACCTTGGAGCCCTGGTGGCACAGTGGGAAATGCCTGTACTGCAGCCACTCACTCAAAACCATAAGGTTGCGAGTTCAAGACCAGAAAAAGGGCTCAAGCTTGACTCAAGCTTGCATCCTTCCGAGGTCACTAAAATGAGTACCCAGATTGTTGGGGGCAAATTAGCTTACAGTTGTAAACCGCTTAGACACTGCTTAGGTGGTATGAAGCGGTATATAAATGAAGCTTGTTTGTTTGTTTGTTTGTTTGTGCGGCCTTGTTTCTTTGCCATGTCCTTCTCCTCTTCCTCCCCCTCCTCTTTCACATCATTCATCTTTGAGCAGCCTGGGGGCTTCCATTGTTTCTAATGGCAGATGCAGCGATGGCAGAGGAGAAGGAGGAGGACACAACCCACTTGCCTGCCTGTCAAAGCCCCCAGGCTGTTCAAAGATGAACGACAGGGCAGAGGACAAGGAAGATGACACAGCGGGCAGGAGGCCTTGTCTATTTGCCACATCCTCCACCATCGCTGCCACTGCCACACAGCCATTAGAGACAATAGAAGCCCCCAGATCACTCAAAGGTGAATGATGCAGCAGAGGGGGAGGGGGGAGGAGGACACTGCAAAGTGACAAGGCTGCCATGTTTAAATATTTGAAAGGATGTCATATTGAGGATGTAGCAAGTTTGTTTTCTGCTGGTCTGACCAAAGGAGAGTGGTACTATTACTTTATGAGAAGAGCATGGGAGTCAAACTGAACAAGCAGGTGTTTCCCTTAGCCTCAAAATATATCTTGGAGAGCCTTAGTTGACTAGTCATGCTGCTACAAGAAATACAACTGTTAAGTCAAAATACACTCAGTTGCTTTGCTTCCTTCACAAACTCACCAAGGAACTTGGGTCCCTCACCTTTTTGGTAAAGGAGGTACCCTTGAAAGCTAAATGCAAGGACAAGCAGCAAATGCTCCATTGCCAAATTAGAAGAGCATGGGAGTAACTAGTTACAACTAGCTACATGCAATTTTAGTTCCTTTTTCCAATAACAAAGTCATTGGGTAGATGAGGAAGGGAGGAAGTTTGTAATGCAAGGAAGGATACCTTCAATTCTTTAATGGCATAACAGTAACATTTTAATTACTTTTTTGGTTATGAAGGATGGTGTCTCTGAACACTGGAGGAGAAAAATTGCTCAGAACAAACTTTTTAAAAAGTAAAAAGGAAGTCCTGGTGATTTGGAAATATGTGTAACTTCTAACTTTCTGAACTCTGAGAATGTAAGAATTTTACACTAGCAATTTCAGAATGAGAAAAATAAACTTTTTGCACCCCTCTCTCCAAACCATGAATTATTATGGGAAAATGAAACAGAGCTTGCCTTCTGTCCCTTCTGCACTCAGATATTTATCTAGTGCTGACACTACTGTGTTGCCGTGTGCTTTGCAACTGACAGAAATGTAGAAGAAATACTTCTACCTTTCACGTATTATTTAGTCAGCTCCTCTACTGCACAAGGTGAGCCATAACTAGGTAAGGGAATAGAAATGTTATGTAACTCTATCTCTCCCACCTCCAAAAAAGACACTTGGGAAACATAAGGTGTAATCCATGCCTTGCATATTCATATTGTACAATCTGGCATGTGAGGCAATTGGGCTCCCACACCCTTTTGGATTTGGATGACATCCTTCCATGTCATCAAAATAATGGTTAAGAGTATTTTTTTTTTAAATGTGTCATCACAGTTATTCACAGACCATTCAATATAGCCTTAAAGCTGAGAGGTGATATTTTAAAATAAAATTCAAAAGAGATGAATTCTGTACTACAAGACAAGTTTGTCTTCTTTCTCCCAAATAAACATGCACACTTAGTATAGTAGGAGAGGTGAGTGGTTTGTTAGAGATTGCCCCCTTAAAGAATTTCAATAGTTTCTATTTTTATTTATTTTTCATTATTAATGATATCTTACAATACACTGCAATTTGATATATACACCTTTCAGACAATTTTTCTTTAAATAATACTTCTTACTTTCTGGAAATTGGCTTTACGTAATTTAATTTGTCTTTCATTTCCATTAAATATTATTTTTGGAATTACCTGTCTCTAATTGACATCTTTTACTCTCATTATTATTCTACCTCTAAAAAGCTTTTTACATTCACTTATAATCTAAGTCTTTAACCTAAAAGAAAAAAAACTTCTTTATACAGTATAATCTGTACCACTTTTTGCTATAATTTTAATCTTTAAAGTTTATAGTATATAAATTCCCTCATCTTTGATTTTAATAATCTATTAGAGGTTTCCAGCCTTTAATAAAGTTTGTTAATATTCCTTTTCTTATCAGGCATTTCTGCTACTGTACATTTTCAAAAACCAGTCATCTTGTGTTGGTATATTATTTCCTTTTCATTTCTGCCTATAAATTTGTCTTGCTGCTGTCACCATATATAATATGATGTTTTCATATATCTTTTCGATGTGTTCATCAATCATATTTAATAAATACAATTCTGGTCCTAGTTTAATGTTCACCTTTAAAATTTCTGTCATCCATTTATTTATTTGAATCCAGAACATCTTTGTTTTGTTATAAGACTGCCAGACATGGAAAAAAGTGCCAACCATAGGCATTTTCAACATTTATTACTTTGGCTTTCATACATCTTTGCCACTTTGTCTGGTGAAAGATCCCATCTATATAGCATCCTATAATAATTTGTTCTTAGGCCATAATTTAACTTTCAAGCCTTTTGACTATGCCTTATCCCATTTCTCTAATTGTAGTGGATAACCAATGTTCTGGGCCTACTTTATCATCTTTAGAATTAACATTTTTGAAAGCTTTTATCTCTGGTGTTGATTTGATTTTATATGGGGTTGTATCTCCTCAACAGACATGGATGGCATCAGTGCAGAAATGCTTTTTTAAAAACGAACTTGCAAAAGTGAGTATGTATTGTTCTATAGTTCCCAGAATTCTCTAGCAAGCATAGTTATTGGAGTTGTAGTCCAATAAAGTATCTTTTATCTCCTGCAAGCAATGTACTTGTCTATCTCACATCCTTTCCATCCACCAGTTGCCAGAGGCACTTCTCCATACTGAAGTCCTATAAACAGTGATGACTCACTGAGAATGATGTAGAAATTAATCTTCTGAGTCTTGCAGGGCTTTCTGCTCTCCATAACTGCTCCTTCATTTTTCTAACTCATTAAAACTGTGGAAATTTTTACCTTATTGGACCTCATATTTGCTAGCTGTAAACAGCAGACACTCACAATACTATTTTTTTAAAAAAATCTGTGAATATTGCTGGACTCAGCACAAGTCATTAAATCCTGTGTGGTTGTAATGGAGGGGAAACAATTATGAGCTGGGAAATGGTGGGTGCTGAACAGGTAAAGCACTCTCACTCCTTCACTTCTTTGCTCTGCTCCCCAACCTGCATTTCTTTTCTTTTCTTTTTTTTGTGTGTCCAAATACACATTTCTATGTAATTAGTTCAATAACTATTCTGCTCTGTTCTGCTAACTGCTCTGTTAAACATAGTGCCTGGTCCTAATACCTTAATGGGAATTTAGATTTTCCCAATAAACAAACATGTATCTTCATCCTATGTAATAGATAACTCTTTGCCTAGATCACCTGCCTATGTATCATATGTCCCTAATGTCCAATAAACCCTTTGTTTTTTATGCAAAAGAAATGGAAAATAGAGAAAAATGCAAATATTACCCTGCAGTGATGATATATGTAGAACCTACTGTGCTGTCAGGATTGTTCCTGCCTGCTTTGAGACAGGTGAGGATAGCCAAGACACTCTGTTAGACAATATCCCATGTTGATGTTTGAGCTTCTAATGCTACAAATATGCTCCAAGGACATTTATGATGGTTGCAGTACTAGACTCCTGTCCCTATTCAATTATTCTTAAATTAGAACCAAACTCCACAATCTTTAAACCCATTTCCCCCAACTTTCCACTTTGCAAGCCACTTGAGCGAGCATCTCCTCTTCCTCCTGATCCATTGCAAACCTCTGCAACTAGCTAAGCGCAACATCTTCATGATGACACTCAATGGCAAATGCAGATGTGTGAGCCAGGGTTTAAAAGTAACAAGGGTCTGCAAACTGAAATCCATTAATTTTGGTATGGTCAGTGTTACTGAGGACATACCAAAATTACATTTCAAAACTAATGCACCATAGTGTGATCAGGGTAATGAAGCATTTTTCATAGATACTGTTTAAAAGCGGCATTGTTACAAGCATTTTTCAAAAAAGATTTTCAAGTTTGATGCCATTTTATCATTTTTTTTAGGTACTGAAACCTGAAACGGAAAAGCTATTTAATGAGTAATGATACAAGATGTGTCTTAGACACTACAATGAATTACCCTTTTCAAATACTGTAATGCATAATAAGACACAATTACTTAAAAATTCCACCCTTTTCCAAGCTCTGGGATGAACCAAATTAGATGTAGCCGTGTGTGCAAGCCGCCATAGTGTAGTGGTTTGAGTGTTGGAGTAGGACTCTCAGAGACCAGGGTTCAAATAGTCGCTCAGCCTTGGAAATCCACTGGGTGACCTTGGGTCTCAGATTCAGAGGAAAGCAATAGCAAATATTCTCTGAATAAATCTGGCCTAGAAAACCATGGGATAGGTTCACTACAATTCAGAGCAGACTTGAAGATGCATTAGAATGTATGTGACAGATTCTGGATGGGCCTTCTGTCATCAGATGGCCTTTGCTCACAAAAGGTGTCTACAGTAATCCTTTCCTCCCCTTTTCCATAGCTACCCTTTTATGCAGGCTCCTTTGCCCTACTGTCAGGCAACGTGAGGCGATCGCCTCAAGCTACACATGCTTAGGTGATGTGTCTGCAGCTGCCCTGCCCCAGTTGCTCCTCACTGCTGGAGGACAGAACTTACTCACTCCCTTGTGAAAATCTCTGTATGTCCTGATCTCCATGCGGAGGGGAAGAGGCTGCTATCCCATCACCACAAGCAAAGCAAAATTCAGCTGCCAGTCATGCTAGTTTCTATAGGAAGAACTAATGTTCCTGGTGTCCGTATCTGTGAAGCAGTAGATCCACTTTGGGTTTCAATCCAGTAATGAGCTATTCATGATGCTGAGACCTATCCCTCCAAACTTGTTTCAGCACCTTGGATATCTCATGTAAACAGCCAGGCAAACACCCAGAGCAGATTCACCACCTCACCCGACTTGGAAGCCACTAGCTACGATTGACTTAAAGAAACTCAGATTTCCTTCTCCCTGCACTCTCTTGTAAGGGTGTCTACTTATCTCTCACTATGCCACAAATGCGAGGACTTCCTCCTATCCCATTGCTGTCCCATCAAGTGTGGGGGGCCTACTACATGCCCTCTTGGTTTTTGTCCAAGTCTTTATTCCCACCACTGAGCACCACCCATCCATGAATAACTGGTGCCACAACTAATGCTGCTGTCTGATCCAGAGCATTTCATTAATGTTTACATTGCATTTTCAGATACGCAAGCACATAATACAAAAATAATTCATTAAACTAAAGTTCAACATAAAGTTAAAGATTGCTTATTTAACACAAATCCTGGCTGGCCCTAAGTAACTCTAACTTACATCCCTCTCTCATATTTCTAACAAACTAACTTCTAATTAACTGACCTAAGTGTAACTAATCTCTATCAGTGACTCTTGACACAGAAGCTTATCACACACATTATTTTCCCCGTTATGGGAATGGGAAGAGGACTCTCAGGCCGCATGGAACTGGGAAAAAATGGGTTTTATCACGCAGCAAATTGTCCTCAAAATGGCCCTGTTCCATTCCGCGGCACCAAGCCGTCCCCATTCACTGCTGAGGAGTGTTCTCATAACAATAAAAATAATGTGTGCAATAAGCTTCTAAGTCTCTTCACATCCCTAACTCACGCACCAGTGTTTTGAAATGCTATTCAAACACTCAGCCAACCTCCAGTCACTCCCAACATTTCCTATTCTCATCCCCTCATAACAGATCCTTAACTGACATTTCAGTAAACACACTATAACTTTTTTTTAACAATAGTCCATAACATCACTGTGGGCGTGGCTCCTATGCCTGCCGAGGGCACCCCTGGAGCAGGCTCCATTTTACTCTAGAGTATGTGCACAAAACACTCCTCGAAGTCTGAATGATGCTTGAAACAGGAACACAACTTTATTAACTCTTCACTTTCCCCAAACCAAAACCAAAGCAAAACCTCTCCGACACAGTTCCTTTCACTGATGTCGTCTCTCTTCCAGGTAAGCGTTTACAGGGTATAATGCCGTGCTGAGCGGTAGTCGCACGCTGACGTCTCTGCTCCCCTTCGGGTCTCGAGACCGAGGCTAGCGTTGGGAAGTTGCCGCCGTTCCCTCAAAGACCACCACGACTCCTCCCCTTCTCTAGCACCTTCTCTTCCCTGGCCTATTTCCGGGTTCCACGGCTGGGCACCGATTCCCTCTCCTCGCCGCGGACAAGCAGGGTGTGTTGTAAGGACCGGACCTACCCCCACCCGGCCCCCTGGAGTACTACCTTCCCAGTTTCTCCTCTCCGTCCCGCAGGTGTGGGGTTCCTCTCCTTTCCCTCCTCCGTATTTCTCTCCGCGCCCAAGTCTTCCGCCAACTCTCCTCCCCTCGAGCGCCTCTCCCTTCCTCCTTATTAAGCCCCCAGCCATCCTTCCCCCCAAGGTGGGGTCTCTAATTCTTCACCCGGTCCCAGCTGGGCTTCCCCCTCCCGTCTCCTTGCCTCCCTTTCTCCTTTCTCCTGGGTCCTCAAGCTCCTCTTTCGCCCGCTCAACCCGACCTTCTTCCCTCTTCTCTCTACAATCACATCCATTCCATTCAACCCCAGTCTGCTCCAGCGGAAATGGAAAACCTCGAGAACAGGATAGAAGTTGGCATAAGGGGCTGTTGTGGGAAAGAAGAATATCAGCAAAAATCATCTCTCCAATCATTTCAGTTATTTGGAAGTCCACTAGGTCCAAATGCCATCTATGGAGTTTATCACACGGGAGGAATTTCTCTTAATTTCAAATGAAAAGAAAGTGAGGCCAGAACGCCTTCACATGAATTCGCTAGTTCAGCAAATTTACGTGAATTCGAATTGTGTTCGAACTGACTTCCCATTGCCCGAAAATAGCTTGCCATTGCCCAAAATTGCGTGTGATCACCAATCACACAATAAGGTGAAACCCCATGATTGCATTCGGATTGCTATTGGATTATATTTCCAATTTCCCTTGTCTGATAATGTCCAAAGAATGGAAGTAGTCTTTGTATGGACTGAAAGTCTCCTTTTTTAAACAAAAAAGCACCTTTGGATCCAGCCCAATCAATCATGTGAACAAACTAGGCATGACAACAAAAGTTCAATTTACTTCTTTCCGAAACAGAGTTTTGCTCTAAATCTGAAAGCTCTGAAGTCAGGAACCAGAAGTTAAAGAGCAAGCTGCTTTTATCCCTCTTTCACTGGCCCACACAAAATCACCTTGAAGATTCTTTTTTAAAATCAGTATTTGAATGGGGAATAATGGGGAATAGACAAATAACAGGAAGGGAAAGTGTTAAGCAAATCCTCTCTCATTGCTTTTTCTTTAAATGCTGCTATTTGTGAACAGAGATAACTGGATAAAAGACCTGGAACTTTATGTTACATCTATTTTGGCTGTTGATCATATGAAAGGCTAGCTTTAGATCAGTGTGCCTCTAAGTTCACAGGAGACCAAGGTTTTAATCCTCAAAAAGTTCCTGCAAATTCAGTCCATTTACTTCATGAATTCTGAGCACTGAAAAGATCCAGTGGCTCAGATCATGTAGTGGGAATAAAATAATTTTTCTGTTTCCTAGGACTCTGTATCAGAACTTCCAAGTTTCAAATTATCAAAAAATTATAGACAAATTAAGGACTAGAACTACTCCCTTTCTGTTCATTGACAGAAGATATAGCTTCTTAAGCTATCTGATGAGGACAGGCATGGTTTTTCCCCTCCAATGTTCCAGACTGGCAGCCTGTTTCTGGCCATGAAACTTCTTGGCAACTTGCTGTGGACAGATAGCCAATGACTCTCAGACCAGTACTAGTGGTCCACAGATGACCACTTTGAATAGAACGATATAGCTTGCATAGTTTGCTTAAGAATAATATTTTAGAAATAAATTTCAGAGTGAGAATCATTGAGAAGATCAATACACCCATATTGTTGTTGTTGTTATGTTCCTTTCAAATCATTTCCGACTTACAGCAACCCTAATGTAAACTTATCATGGTTTCATTGGCAAGATGTGTTTAGAGGGAGGTTGGCTTTATTTTCCTCTGAGGCTGAGATCACCCAGTGAGTTTCCATGGCCAAGTGGGAATCCTGGTCTCCAAAGCTGTTGTCCATTGCTCAAACCACTACACCACAGTGGAATATTTTGGGGGAAATACTACCCATAATTTCAAAATGATACAAAATCTTAATCAACTACTACATCACTACTGTACTACATCTCTACTACAAATCTCTACTATAACAAACAAATAAAACTTGGTTTCGTTGCCAACTAAGGGAAGGGGAGGGATTTTCTCTATGGGATATGGTACCCCCCTTTTAAAAAGAGTGATTATCCTCCAGTGGTAAACACCTGGGATGTGTCATTTTAAAAAACCAAGGGCAAGGAAAGACAGAGTTAAAGACCCACTTTGCCACCATTTTTCCACTCCTCATGGCATTCTTACAAGGGTGCAATCCTACTTTTCATTTTTTTAAAATGCTGCAGAAAAGAAATATGCAGACATTATAGGTTATATATATATATATGAATTTAGTCCTGTGAAACTGAGCTGGCAGAAGGGCACGTTTTCATCCCTCCTCCCCACAACAGTTCTTTCAGCCCCCTTCCCCCAAAATATTCACTTTCAAGTATCTTCCCCTTGTTCACAAATGGGGGGGAAAGACCATCAAAGAACATTTATTCTGCTGCTTTCCTGCTAACAAATAACACTTCCTTCTCTGCCATTGACATTTAGGAGCCCTGGTGGTGCAGTGGTTAAATGCCTGAACTGAAGCCACTCACTCACAAACCACAAGGTTGTGAGTTCAGTCTCATTTAGGAGCTGAGGGTCAACTCAGCCTGGAATCCTTCTGAAGTCACTAAAATTACTTCCCAGCTTGTTGGGGGCAATTAGCTTGCACAGTGTAAACCACTCAGGGAGTGCTTAAGTGCACTGATAAGTGGTATAGAAATATACTTGCTATTGCTATTGCTACATGGACTCCTGCATGGGAGAGTGTCGATGGAAAGTGGTACAGGAAGCATATACTGTCCATCTACAAGACTCATACTCCAGAGTTACCCTATGGGATTACAATTTAAATAAAATGTGTGTTGTGTCATTTCCCTCGATTCCAATAAAACACAGGCTAGCAAAATCCATGCTCCCTATTCACAGTGTTTCCAGTGTATATATTTTGTTCTGTATGATTCCATGGCATGTGTCATTTCATGATTCAGACTCCACAACAAATCATGGTTTAGCATAACAGGGCGTAAGCTTTAAGCTTACACACCACCCTTCCCCTTCTCTTTTCCACATAAGAGGAAGCTTAAAGCTACTTACACCTTCTAACCAACTACATTGTTACATCTGACATTAGGAACTGGTTTGTTTTTTGTTTTTGTTTTTATTTAATGGTTAGTAAACCAAGATTTTAAACTGATTTCTTTGAAGATACTATTCTTGACTTTGAACATGACAGGGAACTGTGATTTGTTAGAAACTGCCATTGGAGGGTTGCTCCTCTAATGCATGAAGGAAGAGGGGAGCTTACCTTCATAATGCTCAAGTGTGGTTGAGCATGATTTCTAAATTGTAGCACAGTAAACTCTTAAAGTGAAAGGAGCCATCCCCTACACATTATACACACATCCTTGTTTCTCTTCCTTCATCATACTTGAATAGTGTAGATTAGCTTAGAGACAACACTCCCTTATATGCCTAACATTCCATGTCTCTCCACTTTGCACGATTGATTCTCACTGGGCTGTTTTAGGTCTTCCACTCCACCCCGCCATATATGTGGTAATATTTTAAACTTTGAAATTCCCATTGGTCTGCTGATGTCTACCACTTGGATATGGGTGTGCAAGTCTAGCCCTACACAAGGACTGTCACTTGGAGAACTGAGACAGCTGGTAGTATGTATGATACACAGACCTGATGTTTTATTGCCTATGCATTTAGTAGCTTAACTGGTTAGAAGAACAGCAACAAGATCATCTTCTGCCTTCAGATTTCAGCAGGTTTTTTCAGAAAGAAAGAAAGAAAGAAAGACTTCTAATACTTCAAGGCTTAACTACACAGCAACTATTGCTAAAACCAGCCACATACTCTTATGCTCTCTTTGCTATCGTGTTTGACATTTGTATGTTTTAAGGCTTTGCTGATTCTCAACAGATTTTGTGCCAGAAGATTTTCAGACACCATCATTAAACTCTTTCACAGTAATTTGTCTTTAGGTACTCTAAGCACTACCAAGATTACCCAGAAAGCATTCTGCATTGTCTGCTCTTGCCATCTCTTTTCATTTTTTAAAAAACTGTGTTTGTAGCAGACCTTGAAGCCTCAGTATCTTCAACTTGCTGCTGGTCAGAATGCTGTCCAGATGAGCCTGCAATCAAAATCCGTAGCAAGAACCAAAGCAATTGAGATGCTGAGCCCTTCTTATGTGTGATAAATTAAGAAGAGGGGCAGGTGTGATTGTAAAGCAAAAGAATAATAAAAAAGGTTGGAAATCTGTACAGCCAAGCTGCAAAAGTATTGATTATTCCCAATTTTAGCACTGGAGTAGAATTTTTACCCTGCTTCAGCAGCTGACCTCTTTTCTTTGTTTTTCTTTGGATTAGGAGGCAGTTTTCTGGAAGAATGGAAGACATCATTCCCTTTATGATGATAAAAGCAGGGAAAATTAGGAATACACACCACAGTTCATTTTCAAAACACTATTTTAAAACATCATTAAAGTAAAAATTAAGAGTCTGCAGCATCCTTTATCTGCTGTAATTAAAAACAACAATGGAGAAATGTAGAGAATGGTCCCTGCATTTTTACTGGCTGCTTTATGTAACACAGTGTTTTGCACTGAAAGTCATTTTTCAATGTCTCTTTCAAACAGCACCTGTGTTCTGTCCTTGGCACTGCTACACTTTAAAATACTGAGTTATTGTAAAGGTTGTCTCAAGTTTTTCTGTTATTGCATTAAGTCTGTTCTAGCCTAGAGAGCAGACAAGAGCTGATCAATGTAAATGAACTGCAAAAGACACAGCTTCCTAAATACAAAGCAATTTCTGAATCCCAACATTGTTTTCTATAGTAGTGTACATTTCAGTGCATTACTTAAGCCACTTATTTCACTGGGATTTATTTATTCTCAAAAGCGTTCATATAGCCACATCCTTCATTTTTTAATATTTACTAATTTGGGTAAGAAAAAGCTTGTCATGTTCAATTAAATTATTTCAGTCTTTTTCAGCTTTGTAAAGAAATGTTTAAAAACGGCACACTGACATTGTTTTAATGTGCTTTTCTAAATCATTCTATGTTTTTGTAAATCAGGATAAGGTTTTATTGATTATACTGTACCTAGCCTTATATGCTATTAATTATTGCACAGAACACTAATCCAGAAAACTAATTAGTTTATTACTAAATTGAATTTCAGTCATTCCCTAGAGCCCTATCCTATTAAAGTTCTTGATATCATGTTCTTGATACCATGCAAACACAAGCACAGTTGGGAAATTGTACAAATATAAAGACTGACATTGCCTTGTTTCTGTGGTTTAACCAGAGATGGGAAAGACATTTTTTAAAATCACTACTTCCAGAATCTCCCTTGTAAAGGCTTGTAACTTTTCCAGGCTCCTGGATACATGTGTTCCTTGTGGCCAATTGATATCCCTATGGTTCTACTCTTGCAAGACGGTCTCAAAAGTCTCAAGCAGACATTTTGGTACAAGTAGATCAAAAGTTTAGTGTATCTATGAAGACATACCTGCACTGCTAAGACACAGTAATCTTAGAATCTGCACATTTGTGAGGAAGGTGAGCATCTTCCAGTCCTATGAAGGAACACATGTATCCAGGATGCTGTAATGGGAAGTGACTGCTGTCAAGGTAGTTTAACTTTGTAAGTCAGAGGACAGACATACTCCTTAGGCTGTTTTTGCTCAGAAGAAACTTATCAGGATTCAACAGTAGTTTCTCTGGGTCAGGCAGTTCATGGATTCTCAAAATATATGCTGATTGTCTGTTTGGATTAACTAGTATCTCACTGTAGAACAATTCTGTTTACCATTGATTCTTAGAAAATTAGATTTAGGTGTGAGCATTCAAACTGTAGCATGCATGACATAGGAGAGGCAGACCATCTATTCAAGATGTCAACTTAAGTTTTAAATTATGTTTGCTTATACCAGATCTGTCAAGTTTCTTTTTAAAGGCTATAATAGTTATATTCATTTGTAACTCTGCCCCTCCAGTCTCTCCTCACACTGTCTTTCCTTCTCTCTATCATCCTGCTGAATTTGAAACAGAGCGTTGTTTTGTGATTACCTTTGCTTCAAACAAATAAAAAGAACCAAATCCATTCCAAACTAGAATAAGTTCATCACTATGAAATGGTGTGATCTTGCACGATCATTTCCTGGCTTTTGCCCTGAAGCTGAAACCTAATATATGAAGCTAGAAACTGTCTAAGTAGCTCATTTTAAATCAAAATCCATGGAAACTATTCTTGGAACTCATCACTTATAGCCAGATCTTTTGTTGCTAGCACAGTGTTGCCTCCAGCCAGTTTGGGGGCTTACATGGATGCAGCAACTGGTTGTTAGACAGGTTTATGCATGTGAAACTTCTGTTAATGTGGTTACTCTGTCTCTCTGTGGAGAACCTTCACCAGCACATTAGCAAGGACTTATATGTGTAACATTTTGGCCTCCTACTGGGGAGTTCTATGGTAATATGGAAAACTACTATAATGCAGAAGACATCTGAAGATCACAGCCTTTGTTTACTGTGTGACTATTTGACACTGATGTCAGAAGCAAGGCTCCCTCCACTAGTGCTATAGCCTATTTAAGGCCAAGTTTTCTAACTTCTAAATTAGCTACTAATGTAGCAGGAGTTCTAGCTAATTTTCTCTATTCTAAAGACAACACATTAATGTTCTGATAAAGTCAGCAACCCAAGATAGCTAATAAATACTTAGCCAACAAACTAGACTAGTACGTAAGTCATGCTTAGGCTGTATGATATGTAAGTCTTCTCTGGCTGCCAATTTCTTTCCTGGCACAGAGACTGACAAAGCACTAAACCAGGAGGGAGGGAGCCTGTGGGTATCCCAATTTCCTGGACTCCAGCTCCCATCAGTTCCAGCCAACATGGTCAATCATTAGGAATGATCAATTGTAGTCCAATTGCATTAAAAAATAAAGCAGGTGCATTGCCCATGTCTTATTATTTGAAAAAAAATAATGCATAACCTTGGAAACATCACTTTTTGGGATACAACTCCTAAAATCCATTGTGAGATGATGGCTGGATATTCTGCAAATTGCAGTCCCCAAAAAATTACTAAGCAATGGCAATGTGTTACAAACCAGTTACATTTGAGCTATCTCATTATTATTACTTTCTGGAAAACGTACTTTAAAAATTGCAAAACTGGCTCCCGAACCCCTAATCATACTCCCCAGAGTACATTTTTGGAATAATACATAACACATAAATCTCACTCATTACAATCCAGACATATAACGTTATCCCTCACCATCCCTACACCAGCACTGCATTATAGGTAATGTTGTTACTTGCAAAGTGTTACTGCCAAACTCTGCTTTGCATGCCAATTCCCTGTTATTTCCTAGGGCCCAGCCACACTATGGAATTACTGCACTATTATTCCATTTTAACTGCCAAGGTTTGGTGAAACACTAAAGGAGTTCTCTGGCCAAGAATTCTAAACACCTGTCCTTACATTGCCAATTCTAGGATCCCATGGGATGGAACCGTGGCAATAAAAGTGGAACAACAGTGCTATAATTATGTAGAGTGACTGAGCCCCAACTAAAGGTTTAGAAAGTGTATTTTCTGAAATCTGGAGGAGATGCTCTCAGTCAATGTGTAGATGACTTTGAGGGCACTTTCCTAGTACCCCATTATAAGACTATGATTTGATTAATTGCCATGTCAACATCCTGAGGAATCCTGGGGTTTGTAGTTTGAGGATGCACTAGAGCTCTCTTGCTGAGAGTTCTAAATGCCCCTCCTTAGACTGCAAGCCCCAGGATTCCATAGGAAAAAACTATGGCAGGTAAAGTGGAATTATAGTTCGGTAGTGTGAAGGGGCACTATAAGCTAGGTGAAGCAATGCTTCTTATGTTGATCTATTTGGGGAAATTTTCACTGAGGCTCTTCTCTTTTAAATTCTGTTTTATTGGCTGTGACTTGAAGTTTATTTGTGGTGAAATGTTTTTTGGCTGTTTTATATTGCTTTACTTAAAGTTGTAAGCCATCCTAAGTATCAGCTTGCTCAAAGGCTGGAGATTGAAAAAGACAAAAGAATGAAAAGTAAGTGGCAAAGATAGGTAGGTGCTAGACTACAAGATGGCCTGAAAAGCCATTATTTCTACCTTTATTCCCAGGCTTCTAATCTTACATGTGTAAACTCTACACTAGAGAAGACAGAAGGTTATGTAAATGCTCAGAACAACTTACAGTGGGTCTTAGGGTCAGTTTTCTGCCTCTGGGAACCTCCAGGCGCCACAGTACCAAAATGTCAACAGAGAGAGAGGGGGAGAGTTGATAAAACGTAGGCTTTCTATTCAGAGACATAGCCATGTTGATCTAGAATACCAGTATGAAATGGGATCTTGTAGCACCTTTGAAACTGTGTAAAATAAGTTGTAGCATTAGCTTTCGTAGACTTGGGCCCAAAGCCCCACAACAACAGTCTGGCCAGGCAGCGGCCTGCCAAAGTTGGGGGGGGGGGAGCAAGCAAAGCGGAGGGAGGGAGATGCAAATGGTCACTGCCCCCTCCAGCACCAGGTGACAACAACCACAATGCCACTGGCTGGAAGGGATATTATTTTTACTTTTCTGCTCTACCATATCATGTACATTGATGGCAATAGATAAATTAATAGGCCAGTATGGATGGACTCTAATAGAGAGGTCACGGGTATGAGTTTGTGGGAATTAAGCAGAGCAATGGAGGACAGGGAGTCTTGGAGATCCACAGGGTCACCATGGGTCAAAATCAACTCGAGGACAGTTAACAACAAACAAAAATGGGTGAGGGATGTATAGACCTCTGCCAGATACCACTGGACTTCATCTCCCACAATCTCTTACCATCTGTAGTGCTGGCTAGGGCTGACGGGGAATACAATCCAGCAAAATCTGGAGGGCCCCTCAATCCCCAGCCCTGACCCAAAGCTTTATATAATTGGATTCTGATGTAGATTGTCTGAAAGTGTTACTGATGCTACTGTTGTAGTAACACTATGTAAATTTAGTTAGATGAGTAATACCCACCAAGTAGAACTGGGAAAGTTACAATCTATATTGTTAGATTTGTATATAGGATAAAAGGTAAGGGCCTGTCAGATATATTTAGGAACTGTGTCCTTGTTTAGTAGGACAGGCATGCAAACACTGTAATATAAGGTGAATCCAAATGTTTGAAGGCTAAGATATGCTTAGAGGCCTTAGTCCTGAGAAGGCAATTAAACCTTGCCTGCATGGCTGGTATTACCAGTTACCCTGGCATAGATCTATAAATTTTGCCACTTAAAAAAATAATCCTGAGATTTTGCTTATATATACAGGGTTTACCTGACCTTTCCCATGTGTATATCGTTAGTTTTGGTTAAGAGGTTTCTGGAATATGTTGAACTGCTTTTCTTTCCATGTGTGAATGGCTGTATCATAAGACTTGCTCAGGGTAGGAAATAAATGACCAAGAGTAGACATCCTAATAATAATAAAATACCATCATTGGCTCATAAAGGGTGACATAAAATCCAGGCAAAACAGCTTATTAGCAGTTTTGGGGGGTTTTCTACTGGGCATTATTTTCACAGCCACCTTCAAAATGTGTTTTATGCTTCATACCCAACCTATACCTATGGCATTTTCATTTACCTGTATTCAGTTGTCTTGTAAATGTGACAATATTTTGTACAGTATACATTTTGTGCGCTTTCACATCATTATATACTGTATTAACTCTTCCTATATACAGTGGAACAATGGTAACATTTGAACACCATGCAGTCCCCACATCCGGACCACCATGGACAGTCCAAATATGCAGGCAGTTGATCGGTACCAATAAGGCAGTTCTAGCAATTTTGGACTCTACTTAGAGCAGATACTTTGTACAACTAGTTAGTCTTAACTGTCCAAAATTAAGTCACAACAAAACATTTTTTACTACAATAGCAGAGAGTTCATAATACATTGTTGCTGGAATAACACACGCACACACACACACACACCAATCACTGTTAATGTGACAAGTACATTAACTGAACTCAGAAGGCCAGGGAAATTTGAAGGGTTGGCAGATTATGTAACAGTCTTTGCAAATGAAAAAGGCCCAGTCAATACACCCTATGAATTTTTACTCCACTACACCACCATCCCTGCATATTACCACAGAAAATATTGCTCTGATTCACCTTAGCTTGAATTCACCATGGGCAAGCCTCCTTCTGTTCTCTCCTCAACTCTTGCCTCTTCTTGACAGAGCAGCTGTAAGTATTGCTGCTGTGTGCCTTCAAGTCATTTCTGATTTATAGGTCCAAAACACACTGCAGAAATAATCCAGTTTGAGACTGCTTTAACTTCCTTGGCTCAGTGCTAGGGAATCCTGGGAATTGTAGTTTACTGTGGCACCAGACCTTTGACAGAGCAGGCTAAATGTCTCACAAAAATACAGTTCCCAGGATTCCCTAGCATTAAGCCCGGACAGTTAAAGCAGTCTCAAACTGGATTATTTCTGCAGTGTGTTTTGGACCATGGTGACCCAAAAGAGAACCTATCATGGAGTTTTCTTGGAAGAAATTGTTCAGAGTGGGTTTGGCCTGACTGTCCTCTGAGGCTGAGAGAGGGTGACTTGCCCAAGGTGGGTTTTCATGGCCAAGTAGGGATTTTAACCTTGGTCTCCTAGTGTCCTAGTCCAAAACTCAAACCAATACGCCACACTGGTTCCACTGCATGTACTACTGAGAAAATTTGTAGCACTTTTGACACATAATAAAAAGGCTAACATGCTTTAGAGTGCAGGTTCTGCAATCATTTACTACATTGGAGCCAGAATTAGTTGTACTTACAGGAGACCCAATGAGACCAGTGAGGCTTAAAGGCCATTCATTAACTTAAGTCCTTCTGATTTGCTCCACATAAAAGTGAATCTGGACCCAACTCACTGATCCCAAAAGCAGAGTGGGATTTTCCAAAGCAAATCTTAGAGCTCAACTAAACTTGGGTTAATTTTCCATCGATTTGGAATCTAGCAGAGCAGAATTTTCCATCTGCATAATGGTTTTAGGTCCCTTCTCTACACGACCGACATTTGTTAACAAAGATTGGATTGTTTTGTTTTCATTGGTTTTGGGCGATTTCCTAACATGAAGTACAATGTATATAAGAACTGCTATTGTTTACCACCTTTGAGTTAACCCTGACACACGGTGACCCTGTGAATGAGACATCTCCAAGGCCCCCTGTCCTCCACTGCTCTACTTCAGTCCTGCAAATTCATGTCTTTGGCCTCCTTGATAGATTCTATCCATCAGGCATGTGCTCTTCCTCTCATTCTACTTCCTTTCACCTTTTCTAACATTATTGTCTTTTCTAATGGGTCATGCCTTCTCATGAAGTGGTGAAAGTACGACAGCCTCAATTTGATCATCTTGTCTTCCAAGGAGATTTCTAGCTTGATCTTTTTTTGAGGTTGTGAAGCCACTCTGAGTCCCAGTTCTGGGAAAAGAGCAGGATACTACTACTACTACCAATACCAATAATAATAATAATAATAATAATAATATGCTCTAGGACCCATTTGTTTGTCTTTTTGACTGTCCATGGGATCCTCAGCACTCCTCTCCAGCACCACATCTCATAGAATCATAGAGTTGGAAGAGACCACGAGGGCCATCCAGTCCAGCCCCCTTCTGCCATGCAGGAACTCT
The DNA here is from genome assembly GCF_019175285.1 of Sceloporus undulatus. Lineage (NCBI taxonomy): Eukaryota > Metazoa > Chordata > Lepidosauria > Squamata > Phrynosomatidae > Sceloporus > Sceloporus undulatus. The sequence continues at coordinate 617,421 of NW_024802938.1, forward strand.
CAGTCAAAACACCCCCAGTGACAGATGGCCATCCAGCCTCTGCTTAAAGACCTCCAAGGAAGGAGACTCCACTACACTCTGAGGAAGTGTGTTACACTGTGGAACAGCCCTTACTGTCAGGAAGTTCCTCCTAATGTTGAGGTGGAATCTCTTTTCCTGGAGCTTGCATCCATTGTTCCGGGTCCTGTTCTCTGGACAAGCTTTCTCCCTCCTCAATATGACATCCCTTCAAGTATTTAAACAGGGCTATCATATCACCTCTTAGCCTTCTCTTCTCCAGACTAAACCAGCTCCTAGTTTCTCTTCTCCAGACTACTCAGCTCCCTAAGGCATTCCTCATAGGGCTTTATGGTTTCCAGGCCCTTCACCATTTTAGGCATCCTCCTTTGGACACATGGCTCCAGTTTCTCAAGTGAGTTTACTTTCTTCTTATCCACTTTCTTCACTGTCCAGCTCTTGCATTTCAATAATGTGAGAATAAAGTTTAAAATGACTCACAAAGCTACATTTCCCTGAATTCCCATAGCATTGAGCCATGGCAGCTAAAGCGGTCTCAAACCGGATTATATCTGCAGTGTGTGGATACACCCTCAGGGACAGGAACACCTTTTCTCTCCTCCCACCCCAGTCCTTCCATGCCATATTAAATCTGAGGGTGGGTGGGTTTTTTGGTTATAAGGCTTTTATGATATTAATCATTATTTGGTATTTTAATGCTTTGATTGTTATTTTTTGCTGCCGTTGGAGAGCTGGGGATTGTTATATTGACTGATATGTTGTGATGCTTTGACTATCATGCTGTGTTGTTTATTTGTTAAAAAATGTATAATTACTCAAACTTATTGTGCTTCATTATGATGCCATGGTGGGAGTTATGATTGGGAGCAGGTGGAGGTGGAGGGTAAGGGATTATTTCAAAATGTGATTTTATTGTAATTTGCATTTTGTTGTCATCTTCTGTTTTGTAATCTGCTTCAATTCCTTCAGGAAAAGGCAAGATATTAAATAAATATATTAAAAATAAAATACTGTATAAAAAATGCATTTTAATGCTGTTTTAATGTTGTCAGCCGCCTCAAACCAATTGAAGAGGCTGGATATAAATACATGCTATTATTATTGTTGTTATTATTAACTACCAAAAGCCCAGTTACAATTTCCGCAAACTAAGCTCTTTCTCCACATGAAGTGCTCCTCCTTAATGCCAAACCACCACCACTTCCCCCTTCTTCTCTTTTCCCACTGGCATTCCTCAGTAGTGGGATTTAAATCCTAACCCGGAAGCCACACCGTTGCCGCTCTGGACTATGGGAAACGTAGTTCATACTTCCATTCTCAGAGTAGGGAAACTCCCTTAGCAGAAACCACACCTCCCATGAGCCTTAGCGCCATTCCCTCCCCTCCCTCCCGTCTTGCGCAGGCGCGTGAGCCGGGGGACGGTTTTTTTGAACCAGCGGCGTTGTTATTGACGCCATATTGCTGGCGAGGGAGAGTCACAGAGAAAGGCCGCCGCCGCCACGACGACGACCCCCCCCCCCGCCGCAATCGGGCTTCATCGGCGGCCTAGAGCCCGCTAGCTTCCCGCCCAGGCGCTCCCGCCGGCCTAGAGACCCTCCCGGGGACAACCAGCCGGGAATTGGTCGCCGGCGGAGCCCTCCGAGGCCGGAAGAGCCGGGCAAAGAGAGCCGGGGGGCAGGACCACGAAGACGGGGAAGGCCGGGAAGAGAGGCCGAGGCCTAAAAGGAAGAGAAGGCCTACTAGGCCTCAACCGCCAAAGACCCCGAACCTCTTCCTTATCAAGGGAGGCCCGGCCGGTGTAGCCCTTCCTCCCTCTCTCCCTTGATCTCCCGCTCCATCCCCGGCCATGGCCTGCGGAGCCACCCTCAAACGGACTCTGGATTTCGACCCGCTCCTGAGCCCGGCCTCGCCGAAGAGGAGGCGCTGCGCCCCTTTGTCTGCTTCCTCGGCCGCCGCCGCAGCCGCCTCCTCCTCCTCCTCTCCCTTCTCCTCCTTCTCCCCTGCTTCCTCTTCCTCGTCCCCGCAGAAGTACCTCCGCATGGAGCCCTCGCCCTTCGGGGAAGTGTCCACCCGACTCACTACAGGTAGGGAAGCGAGGCAGGATGGGCGCGGCTCCCCAAGAAAGAGAGAACCCGGCTTGGAAGCGCTTTAACGCTTTGTCTGGCTCTTTGCTATGGAATTCTGGGAGCTGGAGTTTGTTGTGCGCCCAGACTCTGGGCCCCACGACAAACTCCAGCTCCCAGAATTGCATAGCCTTTGAGTCAGAGAAAGAGAGTTGACGCGCTTCCAAACCGGGTTATCTCTGCAGTGTGGATGCATTCTTCACCTCGCCTTTCCTTTCTCTCTCTCTCTCTCTCTCTCTCTCTCTCTCTGGCACAATGGAAATGGCCGCCCAGCAGCAGCACAGGGAAGGAGAAGGAAGCGAGAGGAAGGGGAGCGATAATGGGGCAAGAGGGGGAGCGGGAGGAAGAGGGGAGAGGGGGGCTTTGTGTCTTGTCTGCAGCGCTTTTCCCCTTTGGTTTTCAGGGAGAGGGCTACTGCGTTCTGTCTGCTCTGGCAAGGCGTTGGTGGTACGGGGGGTGGGGGGAGGAGGAGAGATCTGCTTCCAGGGCCTCTTCCTTCCTTGTCTCTTCCCCTTCTCCCTTTTCTCCCCTCCCTCTCTTTCTCTCTTCCCCCTCTCTCCCCCTTTTCTCCCTCTTTCCCCCTGTTCCTCTCCCCCCTCTTTCTCCTTCCCTTCCTTCCCCCGTTTCTCTCCCTTCCTTCTCTTCCCCCTCTCCTCCCCTCCCTTTTCTCTTCCTCTTTCTCCTGTTCTTCTCCCTCTCCCCCTCTTTCTTCTCTCTCTCGCCCCCTTTCTCTCCCCACCTCTCTTTTCCTCTGTTCATCTCTTTCTTCTCCCTTTCCCTCCCTCTCTCTTCCCCTCTACTCCCCTCCCTCTCTCTCTCTCTCTTTCTCTCCCCCTCCCCCGGGCTCCTTGCCCTTTCCCCCTCCTGGATCGATTTGTTGCAGCCATTAACTCTGGGCGTGAGTGTTGCTGAGCCTAGGCAGCAGCAGTGCCTCCTCCTCCTCCTCTTCAAACACTGGGGCGGGGAGGGGAGGGGGAGGGAGCCAGGGCCTGTCATCAATCACCGGGGGAGGGCCGCTTGGGCGCTGCAGCCACAAAAGAATGGATTTGTCTTTCTTCGCCCTGGCTTCTTCAGTCCCAGGGCTGCCCCCAGTTCCCACAGAGAGAGAGATCTGCCTTGTAGGAAGAAGAAGAAGAAGGGTGTGGGTTGACACAGTAGCAGATGAGTCAAACATTTTTATGATTGTTTTCATAAAGACAAAAGGGGTCTTAGGCTGTTGTTGAACCAGAAAGAAAGGGCCCAGTGGAGGATTTCCCCCTCCTTGGCTCTTGCACCCCCTCAACAGTATTAATTAAAGTATTAATGCCAGCATCAGAAATGTACAGTAGATTGCTGCACTAAGCTATCTGCATGGCATCTAGCTGACAGACTCATATGACATTATATTCCTACATAGTATGCAGAGCTTTTGTCTTTCTGTGAATGAGGTGCCATTCATGGTCTCCACTTGAACTTGCATATATATGCATGTTCTTAGGAGTGTGGCCTGGGAGGAGTCTTGCTTGTGGGATCAGTTGAGAGAGCAGATAGAGTAATTTACCTGCCTTTTACAAGGCTTAATGTTTTCATATTTAAGTAATTTGATCTGCTGCTACGCTGAATCAGAATAGTTGCTATTATCACAAGGCAAACATTCTTTTGAACTGGTTCTTAGATCTTGGACTTTTGCAAATATCTTTACTGTTGAGTTCTGCTTTGTGGGTTAGGAATTGCTTCAGATTATTATTGTCAGAGTACCTAGGTATTAACATTTTAATGTGACATTAAGCTGCATTCTGAAACTTGGGTTCAACGTCCTATTTAGGCCTGATGCACTATCATTAGTTTTAATGGGATTGTGGAAGTGTGGCTGAATTACTCCCTGAACACATTTCTGATGAGTAATTTCTGCTGGAGTTAGTAGAGCAGATTGGGTGTCCTCTGGATTGCAGTTTAGCCTGAATCATTAAGCAGTTAAATGTTGTTTTAGGAGGGCAAGCAGGAACAAAGTTGAGTTATTTAATACTAGCACTTTAAAGGTGTGACTTCACTAGAAATAGAAACAGCCATGCTGTGAATATTTTAAATATGGGTTTAAAATGGATTGTCATGTGGCCAGTTGAGAATGTAATTTATACAGTGTTCACACTGTGATGGCATTGCCTCTTGTAACATGAGGCACTCTACACAAAAGACAGTATGCAAAATTTAAGATTAAAAGGTTTGGGGCGGTGGGTGGCCTGTCATGACTATGGTTCAAGCTGTTCCTGTACAGAACAGAATATAGAGGCACAATAAGTAACAGTTTTATGCATTTCAGTCCTCTGAGAAATGTCAAGATGTGAATTGGCACAGAACACCAGTAATGCCAGATACATATGCACCTGAATCAGTTTCAGAATTATGTGTGCAGTTGTCATTCACAGACTTCACATTCTTTACAGGTCAATCTTACACACACAAAAATAGAGCTTCTGGATAAATTTTCATGACTAGTTTTGAGTTGCCTGGTAACTCATTTATGAAATGATGCCGAGTCCCCCAGAAAAAGATCATCTCATGTGCATGTTAAATGACTTCAGTTCATGTAAAGGTAGACAGGTGCTTAATCCTCCCTTGACATTTGGGCTGGGAGAGGTCTGTCGCAAGTGTAGGTAAACCCATGGGTTGCATGAAGCCTTTTTTGTGGCCTGCCAGATCTTCAATGCCCCTGTACTGGAGGCGAGTGAACAGAGTAGCTGAAATGCACCCTGACTGCACCCTGGATGAAACAGGCAAAGCCCTCCCAAAATCAGCCATTTTTCAGGGTGGCCTGACTTGGTGTGGGGGCAAAGCATTCTCAGAAGTTCCCATCTCCTGAAGCAGATAGGTAAGAGGTTTAGAGCGGAACTATCTAACGAGCAAGATCTAATCTAACCAAAGATTAATAAATAATTAATTGTACATTGTTGCCTGATTGACATCACAGAATTGTTTCAGTGACCTAAACCCAGTTTCCAAACTCAACTGTTGGCCCATTGAAACAGTGAGACTTAAGTAACTGCTGATATGTCAGTGGGTCTGCTCTAACTGGGACTAGTGTTTGGCTTTAGGCCAGCAAGTGCGGCAGGCTTCACTTCATAAGCTGTGCTATGAGGCTTGGTTGCAGTGCTGTCATGTGGGATGGCTTTCATTGGTTTTTGTGTTAATTGATAGGAGTTTTATACTGATAGGGTTGTGGGGATTTTTTTTTAATTGAGGCTCAGGAAATCTCCAATAGCCTTAGTGTCCCTTGCATGGACTTGCATAGAGCAAAATCAGGAGTGGGCAACTCTGGAAGACATGGGTGTATACTGTATATACTTACTGTATATGGGTCTAGAAATTTTAGTCAAAAAATTGACCCCAAAACCTGAGTCGACTTATCCACATACTGTACTTTAACTCTTATTTCAAAAGGAACCATGCCCTGGTGAAAAGCAAGAGCATGATGTGTCCTGGAAGCATTGACCCCTTCCCCCCTATTCTTTCATCCATCCAGCCTTTAGGTTGAGCACAAACAGTTGTGCCTGCTGGAATTTTGTAAGTTGTTTGGCATTGTTTTCCGTACTTCATCATTTAAATCCTTTGTTACATGCCCCTAAGCTTTACCCTCAACTTAGCCATGGGTCATATCATAATCCATAATTTTGGCCCCAAAACCTACCATTGACTTATACATGACATCGAGTTATAGTCAAATATATATGGTATATCCCTCCAGGAAATCTTGCAGGGCTGCAACCCTCTACTTGCTCTTGCCAAATATATATTATGTAATTTATATTATATTTCCCCCCTTTCCCCCAGACACCCTTTAGGGAAGCATGGGGCAGTTTTGCACCTTTCTGAGTCCCTAGAAGGCCCCAAAAGCAGCCCTGTTGGGCCACATGTGGGCTGCAGGCTGCACTCTGCCCACCACTGAGCTGAAAGGTTTCCTGCAGGTTCATTTGGATTCTTTTATCCATGCCTAGTTGCATTGGGTTCAGCCTTGGAGCAGCACCCTTGGGTGCTTTCTATGGAATACAAATGTTGTACAGACATCACAGGTCCACTCAAGCACTGATGATATACTACAGAAGAATACAGATTTTCTGGAAAGTTTTCTGCTGTGCTGCTCTGAATACTGAGATTTGACTTTTTACATCCTTAGAAGCTTTCTACCTTGTCCTTTGCAATCTCAGCCATCAAATGTAAAAACAGAACATCCAAGTTTTAAAACAAACACAAACAAATTATACAATGAAATCACTAAAGCAACAGTACAAAGAGCATGCTGTGTATAAATATCAGAAAAACTTTCCATTTGCCAAAAGGAAATGACACTTGATTTCAGAAAACCAATAAAATTTGACTGAAGTTTTAGACACATTTTCTTTGGAGCGTGTACCACTGAATATGGATAGCATTATGCTGTTTGGTTTAAATGTTGCATCCAAATTCAAAATTTTAGTTGGAAATTGTTTTTAATGAATGTTTTTAAGTAACTGAAGGCGTGAAAGTTAAATATAAGTGCAGCTTTCATTTAAGATTTGGTTGATTTTGTGTAAATTCTAGTTTCCCAGTGTGGCTGCTTTTTGTTCATTGTTTTACTGTTTAATTTCATGTAACAGTGCATTTCTAAAAATGGCAAATATATCTTATGGAAAACTGTAGTAAAATTCCAGTTTTTGAAAAGTGGCAATCCATATTACTGCTTGCACTTGGTGTAGCAAAATACAACAAATATCACAAAAGAGTGTGATTTTATTGGCCAAATGAAATGTACAAAATACATAATCTGAGACAAAATGTAGGCCTCTGACTAACGTCATGACTTTTCTTCTACATGATTTTAAACATCTTTGCCTAATGAAGAAAGCTTGCACGATGTATTTTGTGCATTTTGGCTGATCCAGTAAAGGTATCACTCTTCTGTTAATTTTATATTGCTGTTTTGTTCCTATATTGGCACAACACACCAGTACATATTAATGTGGAACCTTTTTTCACTTACGAAAATTGTTGTTAGTCTGCTAGTACTTAGCTCAGGCTGAATAATTTCTCATAAGAGTGAGATTCTTTGAAGCACTTCAGTGTCAGGTATCAAAGCCCTTTGAATTTTGCGGAACGTAATGTAAACATTGATTTGCGCTTGTCATACTTAATTGGGGAAAAGACTGGATGAAGTAACTTACTAAATCTTCTTGCTTTAGTGTGGGGCTCAGCTGCCTTGATGTGAAATAAAATTGAGTTTTGGATTGGTAGTGGCTCTTTTAAAGTGAGACACCAGCTGTGTTGAGTATAAAGTGACCATTGGTAAATAAACACTATACAGGGGGAGCAGGGAGAGGAAATGTTTAGAGTAAACATTACATCTTTAATAGTTGGAAACATTGTTTGGACAGGTGCTGTGTTGCTGAAGGTTTGTTCATACTGCACTGGCTTTCTTCTTTCTACTTCATCTACTTGGTATTTGTTCAAACCTGAAGGAAATTGCATAGCTTAAAATGTGTAATACAAGTTTAATTTCAGCATATGTTGCATTTACATGGCTCATAGATAAAGAAAAAAGATCCCTTTGGGTGGAATGCAGAACTCCCTTCCCAGCTGAGGAACTGTAGCTATCATTTGATTACATTTTATTTATTTATATTTAATTTATATTGCACCATTCTACCAAAATGGGCTTATAGTACAGTAAGAGATCCTACAATAGTGTTAGATAAGCTTAAGCTAAAATCTTATTTTACAAATGTTAAGAGAATTAAAGAACAGTGTTATTAAGAGCAATGGTTAAAAACATTTAAAACATAACTACCAATAAAAGATTAAAAATAGAGCATATCACTTCACACACAAACCATACTTCTGCATAATTCGATTTCTGAGGCCTATCTGAGTAAACAGTTTTCTCCTGCTGGTAGAAAGAGAGAAAGGAAGGGGCCACCCAGACCTTCCACAGTTTGGGAGCAGTCACAGAGAAAACCTTCTCCTGTATCCTCACTTTATGTTCTGGGAATGTGGTGGGGCTGAGGAAGAGCCCTCTCCTGTACCTAGCTTATACAGAAAGATAAGATTTTTCAGATAGTCTGGCCCCAAGCCATATAGTGCTTTAAAGGTCAAAGCCAGCACTTTGAATTCTGCCTGGGAAGGGGCCAGTGGAGTGACAGATCCCTGTAGCCAGCCCAGGTTAACAGCCAGACTGCTGCATTTTGGAACTGCTGAAGTTTCTAAAGGTAGCCCTATGTTGCACTTGTTACAGTAATCCAAATGGGATGTAATCAAGGCACATGTCCCAGACCAGACTGCTCTAGGACTTGGTGCAGCTGATGTACTTGTGGCTGCCACTGAAACCTGAGCATTATGGCATCCAGGATTACACCTAAATTGCAAACCTGAGATTTCAAGGGGAGTGTAGTCCCATCCATCACAGGCTGAATCCCTGTTCCTTATGACTGACATTATCTGCCTTGCAGCTGAACAGGAGTCCTTCTGTCTTTTCTGGATTAAATTTCACTTTGTTCACCCTTATCCATTCCAGCACTGACAGAAGATATTGGTTTAGTGCAGAAACAGGTTGTATGTATGATATGTTTTATAAGTCTAGGTTTTGTACTAGTTCAGTCTAGAGTTGCATTCTTGCACATAGGCCTTAAAATGAAATTCAGTCAATTAAAAAGGGATAACTCATTGCAGAGTATTGATCTTATACTTCTGTTGAAACTGTAGGCTGAACTGCCTGAGCTATGCCACAGGAATCTGATGGTGAGGCCTTACCTATCTGGAGGTGTCAGTGCGATTACATAACTTGTTGTTACTTGCCATCAAATTGGCTTTGGCTTATGGCAACACTATGAGTAAGAAATCCACAAAAGTATTGGTTTTGTTACCAACAGCCCAGCTAAATTCTTGCAATGTCAGGGCAGTGGCTTCCCTTATGAAGTCACTGTAATGTGGCCTTCCTCTGCCTGGGAATTAGTTCTGTTGAAATCAGTTTGACTTAACCTCTGGATAGGCACACTTAGAGTTGTGTTGTAAATGTGCCACCATAGAGCAGAATGGGCAAAGTGCAGCCTTTGGGGCATCTAGACCTTCTGGCTGTTTTTGTGGCCATAACTACTTCTGCAATAATCTGCTTCTCTTTGAAGGCATTTTTAAAACAGTTTCATCACTTGTACTGTTCACCATAAAAATACTGCTTTTTCAAAACCAGTCACTTCCACTTAAGGTTTGGGGAGGGTTTTTGTTTTGTTTTTTGCAGTCTGTACAGGCCCCTCAGAAGGTGCCAGGGCAGAAACCACTGCTCCTCTTTTCTGATCCTCCTTGCCTCAGCGTTCTTCGTGCTGGCAGAAGTATAGGGTGCTAGCCATAGGAAAAATTAAGATGTCTAGGAGGAGATTTCTGAGTTAGTAACACACAGTATTTCCGATAGTTGAGGTTGTTGATTATATGGTTTTGAATTTGCTTATCACTAATACCTCTGCCTTGAGCTGTTTCATGCATTATTCATTACTTCATGTACTACATGTGTGAATGAGCCATTGCAGATTGGATGGTATAGGTTTTTGAGTTGAGATATAGGTCCATATGACCAAAGACCTTGGGGAATATAGTTAGTATGCTGGAAAATGTAGAAAAGATTTTATTTGGACAGAAATAGCGTGACATCATGCCATACGATCCGTGCTAATCTTTTGATTTTTTTGACATGATAAATGTTTTAAATATAAATATAATAATGTCAATAGGCAATTTATGTTGAATTTAATTTCTATTACAATGTTACTCTTTATTTCCAGAAAGTTTATCTGTATGAGTATGGAAAATAATACAGTATATAATTAGACCTTTATTTCTGTTGAGCAATATCATTAGACCTATATCTTTGCCTCTTCTCTGCTAGTAGTTCTACTGGTGTGACCAAATTTAGTCTCATCCCAACAATTAAAAGACCTGTTCTCTGTACAGCATCTAAAGTTATCTGACTTAGTGTTAAGAATACCATAAGGACTGAGTGGATTTTTTCAATGATAATGGAAGAATGGAAGGCATTGCAGCATAGATAGGAAAAGCCACACCTTTAATCTCAGTTATTGCTGTTTCAAATGAAGATTAAATTAGAGACACCAATATAATTGACATAATTTGATATGGTAGTGGTGGTGCCCTTATTAAAATGGAAACAACAATTATTGTTGCACCATCTCAGAACAGAGGTCATGTATTCAAACAATTTGGAAACTGGAATACCGTATAGTCATATTCATGTGGGAGGTCAGGATTTGCGGTTGAATCCATTTGACAATTAAAATACAATCGGTCCTCTGTGTCCGCAGGAACATCCAGTGAACATGGAGACTCACCGATATTCAAGCCTGATAGGCTTGAATGGAGTGTGTGCCTGTGGCAGTGCCCCATTGAAATTAATGGAGGTTGCCCCTCTGTGAATATTCAAGACAGCAGATTTCAAGTCCGCGAGAACAGGGGGGCAACTATATATCTGGGTGGAGAGCTCTTAATCTGTAAAATTCATTTAACTATATAAAAATCTTTCTATTACCTCTGTTATGTGTGAGACTCTTGTTTGGGAAATCCCTCTCCCTGCATTCTGGAGCCCTGTTTGTGCAACAGTTCTCATTCCGTTGCAGGTCTTTTGAGTTCACCAACATGCTTGTCCACCAGCTGTTGTGTTTTTGGAGTATCCTTTCCTTCTGTGTTAAGAGACAGCACATCCATTTCTTTGGTAGCTGTGGGGTAGGGTGAGTGGTTAGTGTAGGGGAGAGGTGAGATGTGCTGTTGTCACAAACTGTTCCTGGCTATGCTCTGTTTAAAGTGGTTAGTAATTGAGATCCAAGTTTGTCAGATCTGAACAAGGAGAGAAATCATTGTCAGAATTTGACTGTAAATATTTTCACATTCTTGGACAGTCCAGTTCAATTAATGACATCTCAGTTGTAGATATTTGTCTTTATTTTGACTTTAATATTTCCAGAAAAAGACAAGTTTAGTCAATAATTACAGTTTGCAGATATAATTAGACAAAAGAGAAATAATGTTGATCAGGGATGACCTTTCACCATTTAGATGTTCATAAATTACTATTCCAGAATCCCTCACCAGTGGTCAAGCTGGCAGGGCGTAATGGGAGTTGGGATCCCAGCAAACTTTTAAAAGGCTGTTCTGTACTGATGTAGTTGGATGGTGCTTTGGTAGATATTTTTGTTCATAGTTCTTCACATATATTATCAGGTTAGTTATTTAGTTAGTTAGTTAGTTATTTGGCAGACTGCCTAATCTCTTACATTCCTGTTCAGTCTCTTCAGTGGTCATGACCTTTTGGTAGTGTCCCATTCTTTGTCCTGAGACCATTGAGCAAAGGGCATCCAAGTGTAGTTGAGGCATCTGCCAACTATGTGTTTTTGGACACATGCAAAATATTTTTTCTTCACCCTTGTTAAACTCATTTTTCTAGAGGCAGTTAACATGAGAACAAGTCCCCCTGACATCCTAGCCCTAGAGAACAGTGAGGGTGGGGGTATGTTAATATAGCTGATGCTGATTAATTTCCCCTTTCAGCCATGTGTCATTCAATCTCTAGAAAGTTATGGGGCACTATGCAGCCAGCAGAGCCTGTGCCATGGTGAGGAAGGGCATGTGGGAGTGGGATAATGGAACCAAAATCAGGTGAATGTACTTTTAACTTCTTCATTTTCAGCACTGATTCCAGATAATTGAAATGTTTTGTTAAAAAATTGCAAACATTTGGCAAATAGTAATTAAGAATTAACTTCTTTTTGGCCCACTGCAAGAAATCTTGCCATGTCATTGGACTGGAATGAAGTTGGCAGAAATTTCAGGTCCTGCCAAAAACATCAGATCGTAGTACTCTGACAAGTAAAGATGAATGAAAATGATGGGGGAAAGGGTAATGGAAAATAAAGTCAAATTCTGCATTATTCCCATATTATAAGAAACTATTTTGCTCCATTTTAAAAACCATCTTTCTAAAATGTGCTCTGTAATAAACTTCAGTATAACTTGAAAATTAATATGTTACTATATGTATTTGCTTCAATAGGTCTTATGGTGAAATGTTTCCTTGTATATAGGAGAAGAGTACTCTGAAAATATAAATATGTACTACTAATGTTTGGAGAGTCCTGGATTCAAACCTCCTTTGGACTATTCCTTCTTTTCTGCCTCATTCTGCTTTATGACAGGACAAAAACAACCTATTCATATTTTCTCTGTGCTGTTTCAAAAGTGAAGGAGGAAAGTTACAGGCTTTCTCTGACAAAAGCATGTCTAGGTGATTAATAGTGGACACAAATGTTCAGTGCAGACGTGCAGCAGATTGTAGCTGAGTGTACAAAAACCTCAGTATGAAATTGGGTGGCCAGTGAATCTTTCAAAGGTTTAAAAGATGTTAAGGCATAGTGTGTGAAGTCTGTTTCAAAAAGCAAACAAACCAGAAGACATGTCTTGAGTTTATTTAGATTTAATATTAACATTGGTGAGAATACTGGATAATTTTTACTGATTATTTTGAGGTATTGAAGATTTTGTGACTTTTCCAACATAACTTTTAGAGTGTATGTCTTTCATAGGTTTTCATAGTTCATTGTTTAGAAAGTTAGTACATTGGGCCCTTGGTATAAACTGAGGTTTGGTTCCAGGGTCGCTGGCCATGAAAACCAAAAATCTGTGGATGTTCATGTACCATTATATAGAGCGGTGTAGTAAAATGGTGTCCCTTATACAGTGGGTCCTTGGTATCCACTGGGGTTTGGTTTCAGGGAAAACCACCACCCCAATATCAAAATCTGCAGATGCTCAGATCCCATTAAATACAGTGGCACAGTAAAATAGTGGTGTTTATATACAATGGCAAACTCAAGGTTTGCTTTTTGGATTTTTTAAAAAATAATTTGAAGCCATGGATGGTTGAATCGATGATACAGAGGGCCAGCTGTATAAAATGGCCAAATCAAGATTAGCTTTTTGGAATTATTTTTTTAAAATATTTTTGGAATTTGTGGATGTGAAGGGCTTAACTACATATACTTTTTAACATGGAGCATGAGGTTCACATAATCGAAGATTTCAGTAGAAATTGAATATTCTACTTGTGTCGGGAAGTATCTTTACAGTTTCAATTCTATATGCAACTGAAGTTGTAAAGATAATTTGTGGACATCGTGTACTTCTAATCTTCATTGCAAAAGCATTTTGTAAATGTAACCTGTTCACTCAGGGATAGCTTATATCATGGAATTGCCAGCAGAAATAAAGGTAGCAGATTGTACACATCCTAGCATATTATTATTATATTATTATTTATAGTATTTATACCCCACTCTTCAGCCAAGAGCAGAGCAGCTTGGTTAGTGCTTGGTTGTTTGATGCCATTAAAAAATACGGTTTTAAATATGGGAGATGGAATGAATATAGATGGGACTAGCTATGTGTCATAGAACAGCTACCCAGAGTTTAATGCACTCCTTCCTGTTTTGTAGTGGAAGGTAGCGGATGTGGGAGGCAGGCAGTGGGCGCAAATTATATAAATAAATAATAAATAAAAATTTTATTTGTATACCGCCCTTCCAATGATCAGGGCGGTGAACAGCATAATAAAATCAAATACAGTAAAACACGACAAAATACACATAGCAAATACAATAAGATACACAAAATACACAGATTAAAAACGAATTAAAAAACCCCACCAGCCAACCATCTTGCCAACAAAATCTTTTTAGTAACTCTGTATATGTCTTCAGGAATTTTAGTGAGGGATAATGTTAAGAGTAGAGGATATTTGCACAAATTCTAATACAAAATCCCAAACTTGGTGGATAAATTTATTAAACATAGAACTGCTTAAACTATTTGTATGATTTATGAGATATGTTCTCACTGTCTTGAAATGCAGCTGTAGTTCATATACTACTATAAGTAATATATAGTTTATATAAACAGGTTGAATATCCCTTATCTGAAATCCTTGGGACCAGATTTTAGATTTTATTTTATTTTTGGATTTTGGAATTTCTGGTAAGAGAGACTCAACCTGTAGTATGCTGTTTGACTGCTGTAGTGTGAGTCTTATATGTCTATTTAATGCTTGGGATTTGAAATGGGAACTTGGCTATAGTACAGCAGCATAATTATTATGTTTCTCCTTTTCTAGAGCAAATCCTGTTCAATATAAAACAGGAGTATAAACGCATGCAGAAGAGGAGACACTTAGAAAATTTCCAGCAAACAGATCCTTGTTATTCTACTGATGCACAGTCACAAGCATTTCTTCTTTCTGGACCAGCTTTGCCAGGTGAATGGTTTTTGGGTTTATTTGTTTTTTAGGGTAAATGTGCACAGAAAATGACAGACCTGAATTAGTGTGCTTAAGAATAAATGTACATGAAGTCTGATAATTAAAATACTGTCATCAATGTGTTTAACTAAAATTTTATTTTTAAAAATCCTTGTGTGTGTGTGGAGGGTGGGTTTACAGTATATTGTACTGCATCTCAAGAAAGTGGGAAACACAGTGCAGTGTAAAGGGGATAAAGAAATATAGTCAGCTTGCCTGATTTTGGATGTTGTCCAAAAGTACAGTTGCCCCTCCATTTTTGCAGGGGATCTATTCCGTCTCCACGAAAACAGAAAATCACCTATAGTCAAGCCCCATTGAGTTGAATAGTGGTGTGCACCCGTGGGTGTGAACAGCAGGCGCACACCCCATTTTGTCCCCTTCCTTTTGCCGCCCATGAACAGGCGAGGGATGCAGACTTCAAGTCCACGAAAATGGAGGGGTGACTGTACTTAGATGAGGCTTGCTCTACAATTTATTCCAATGATTTAATAAGAGCATATATTTAAATTGGCTGTTAAATTTGCACAATGATGGCCATCCTTTCTGAAAGACTATCAGAAATCAGCTGTACAGTAAAAGTGCCACAAGATTTATTTTTATCTTAAAAAAGAAACCCCATACAAGTTAGGAAAACACAGTAGAATTAATGTTGAATTTTAAAACCCAAAAGATCAGAGCCAAAATTTTAAAAAAACTCAAAATCTTGTAAAAATCAAATGCAAAGAAAAATGATTTGACAGGCTACATAAAGGATCTTAGGGAAGGGGCCATTCCCATCTGTTTTGGGATGGAAATTCAGAACCAGGGGATGCTGGAGAAAGATCCTGTACCTCATCAGCAACTGGATCACTCTGAACACTGAACTATAGAGCAGGGCCTTAGAGGAGGATTGCAACTTAGAAGATGGTTAATATGGCAAGAGGAGCATTTTAGATACCTCAACCCTAGCCCATTTAGAACTTCATAGGTAAATGTCAACACTTTCAGTTTGGTGTGTTGTAAATAATTTTATGGAAACTAATTCTTATGAGATTGTAGTTGCTGAGTATTATTAGCTTTACTTTTTTACCTCATGTGGTTTCTGTTTGCTATGGTGATTGTTCTATTATGTTGTTTAATGTGCTATTCATTGCTCTTAGAGTGCTGTGGGTATGTATATAAACCATAATATTTTTTGTCTCAAGTCCGGTGGGGACAGGACATGAGAGGGTGGGCTGTGTTGTTCCATAGCCAGGTCTGTGAGACTTTTCCCCCTTCAAGAATACTGTATATGCCACTTAAGCACCAGTGATCTACAATTTTTAGATGGCTAAATAAAAAATGGTAATCACCATGAAAAACTGTGAAACATCCTTGGACACAGAAGAAGAAGGAGTGAAAATAGAAGGAAGGAATATCAAGAAACTAAAATATGCACACGACACCATACTAGTAACAGAAAACATCACAGACCTAGAACAATTGATAAGGAAGGTCAAGGAAGAAAGTGCTAAGATAGGCTTACTGCTCAACATAAAGAAAACAAAAACAATGACCCTGGACGAATTCAACCTAGACAATGAGGAAATAGAAATAGTAAAAGAGTTCCTATAATTTGGATCAAACCTAGATCAGAATGGGGACTGCAGTCAAGAAATTAGAAGATGAAGAATGGGGAGGGCAGCTATGAAACAAGATTCTAAAGAGAAAAGATATAAAAAAACTAAGCAAGAAAGTTAGAATCATACAACTAGTTGTATTCCCCATTATTATATGGATGCAAGAGCTAGACAATTGAAGAAACAGATGAAAATAAAATAAATTCATTTGAGATGTGGTGCTGGAGAAGAGTGCTGAGGATACTATGGACAGCCCAAAAACATCAACAAATAATGGGGTCTTAGAACAGATCAAGCCAGAAATCTCCCTGGAAGCCAAGATGATTAAACTGAGGTTGTTGTATGTTGGCCGTGTCATGGGAAGGCACAACTCATTAGGAAAGACAATAATGCTAGGAAAGGTGGAAGGAAATAGAAAGAGAGGAAGACTACACTAGATGGATGGACTCTATTAAGGAAGTCACAGGTATGAATCCTATTGAACTAAGAAGCGTAGTAGAATTTAGGGAGTCTTGGAGATGTCTCATCTACAGGGTTGCCATGAATCACGATCGACTCGGGTGGTTAACAACAAAGCCACCATCTCCAGTCATTCCTGGACAACTTGTCCTGTTTGGTGCTCGTTCCTGGCAGAAAGACAGGGATGGAGGGAGTGGGGAGAGAAGCATCTGGCTGGTGGTGAAGTATGTCAACTTCTGGAACACTGGAACATTGATTATAGATGCTTCAGACTTCTGAGACAAGTTGCACTCTATATATATACATTCTCACCTTTCCAGAGAAGATTTCTCAAAGCTGTGAGCAAATAGATGGTCATTCACACCTGTCTTTCCATATTCTAAGAAACTGCTTCAGAGGGATTTGAAATTGTTTGGGAGAAGGGGGCATTGGAGGCTGCAGGAGACAAAAAAGAAGGGTAGAAATTATGTCCTCTTCATTAACACAGCTGAGTCAGCAAAATTCATGCAAATTCCACCTTGCAACCACTTGTGGATAGTCTAAGCCATTGCAGACACATACTGTAGTCATACCCGGGTGTGCCTTACCCCACTGGAAGCCACATCGGAAAAAACCCTGTCATGCCCCAAAAGAAGTAGTGGGGGATGCGCCGCAGGCATGAGCCCCATTATTTCCAATGGGGCTTGAGCATACACGTTTTCCCCTTATGCAGGGGGAGGGGGTCCAGAACGGATCCCCGCATAAGGGAAGGGCGCATTATAGTTTGTGGCTGTTTATAATAGGCCATTGTGTTTCCTTTGATACAAACACTTGTTTAATGTTGGTTCTAACTATTGCATAAACTAAATCGGCTACTCAGTTTTATAGCCTTGTGCTTGAAGAGGTTTGTAGCGGTGAAAATAACACATTTAAGTCTATTGAAGTAAGTGGGACTTGTTTACATGCAACGTCTTTGGACTGGGGCCAAGATTGCTCCTACTGGTCTAAAATCTTAATTCTCAAAACATTTTCAGGTGTATGGTACTGTAAGCAATCTGGAAGCTAACATCTAAAATATATCTGAATTAACTGTGGAAATTTTTATTCAAAGGTATTTCATCTGCAGCATCATCGCCACTGAAAAAAGAACAACCCCTGTTTACTCTCAGACAAGTTGGAATGATCTGTGAACGTTTGCTCAAAGAACGTGAAGAGAAGATCCGTGAAGAGTATGAAGAAATCTTGACCACAAAACTTGCAGGTATGTTAAAATGAATTCTGTTGCAGTAGTGAGATCTTCATTGATAGTAAACCTCTTTGAATAGATTTTTGTCTCCAGCATGATAACCACAGCCTATCTGAGTTGCCATGAATGGGCTGCTTCTGGAGAGGAGACAGTTTCCTTTCAGATTTGCATGTTCTGCTGTGGCACTCACAAACCAAGTATTAATCAAATTAATGCTGGCCACGTATTAATCAAATTAATGCTGGAATTTCACGTGGATGTGTTGAAATATTATTTCCCAGACTGCATAAACACAAGGTTTGGACCTGATCCCCTTCACCACCACCATTCCCTTCTCCTTTTGTGTTCTTTCTTTTTAGATTGTAAGCCTGAGGGCAGGGAACTGTAATCATAATAATAATAATAGTAGTAGCAGTAGTAGTAGTAGTAGTAGTAGTAAGCCGCTCTGAGACCCTTTTAGGCTGAAGAGGGGTATAAATACCACAAATAAATAAGGTACTGGGCTACATTTTAGGTCTTTCTGCTTTTAGTGATTTTATTTATTTGTGTAGGAGGTTGCTTCTAGACCTGATTACAGACTACTTGTTTTCTAATGTAAATGCCATTTAGTATGGTAATCTGTCACTCCCACATCCAGATCACATTTATGATACTACCGAAATGTGGTTGCACTGATCTGTCCACTCACCAATTTCAAGTGCACCATAGGGACTTTTGCCAAAGGAAGTGGAAAGATGCCTTGGAGTCTGTCTCCTTGATTTCCTTTTACAATCAGCCCTCCTCATTGGTAGGGTATGGGGTGCAGAACCCCCACAAAAATGAAAAATTAGAATCTAAGGCACCTTCCCTTCCTTGAGAGGCACCTTTTGGGTATGGCAAAAGGCCAGGGAGGGAAGATGGGCGCTACTGCCATGTTCCCCAAGGGTGTCTTGCTTGCCCCCCACCTCTTTCTCCACCTGCCCTTGTTGATATTTGGGTGATGAAACTTGCCTGTGATTCCGGTCCGGTGGCAAATGGATGAAGACGTCGGCTATCTCTCCAACACAGGAACAGAGCAAAGCTCCAAACACATGCTTTTGGCTTGCTTGGAAGAATGTTTGGAGATGGAGAAACAGCTGCTAGATCAAAGAATCACTCTCCAGCAGTTCACTCCTAAGAGGGCTTTACTACTATGTTTCAGATAACACGAGCTTATCACCACTGTACAAAAACTCTTACCAACTGACACACCACACTATCTCAAACTCCCACAATCCCACAGCACAGTGTTTTTGCTTATATACAGAATTACCATGAGGCGACCACTTAGCCCAGCCTCTTCCTATACAAGTTGCTATGCACCATAGACACCAGTCCCTCTTCAGACTAATGACATAGCCTATTTACATTTAGTCCAGCTCAGTTGACCTTGAGTATTCGGCTGCTGCTCTGGACTCCAGCTATAGCCAATTTAGGCTTCTGCAACCATTGCCACATCTGAACATTTTCACCTTCAGTACATTAACAGCCCTCCCTCTATCCAATGGCACGGGTGGAGGTGCTGTGTGCTGTGAAGGAAAGGAGGTCAGGAGAGTGAATGGTGGGGAGGGTGCACGGGAAGTAAAGCCCCTTCCTTCCTTTACTCATCACTGCTGCCCCTGTGGTCCCTGGGGAGCTTGCTTGACTTCCCTGCCTTTTTCTGCTGCACCAGGCACAGCGGAGGTATAGAGCCCACTTCCTCTTTATTTCTTTTGCCCCTTCTTCCCGCCCCCTTCTAGACAAACTCACAAATAATTGAATCTGCAAATGTTAAACCTCCAAATGTGGAGGGCTGACTGTAATCATTTTCAGTCATAGCAAGGATGCAGTAAGTAACATTTTTAATTGTCACGTAGCTTAGCAGTGACAGCCTTAACAGTGGCAAAATTGACTTTCTGTTCATGCACATAGAATTCATTAAAGGATGATGCTGAAGATAGAACCTTTTGTGTGTGTATGAAAAGCATTTATTGTACTGAGCAACATAGAAATGCTAATTTGCAGTATGAGAATATTAAGAACTGCATTTGTAATGTAGATCAAGTGATTTTATGAATGGTTTGGATATAATTAAGGAAACTTGTGAATGGCATTCTAGATTATACATTAAAATACTGCACCACAGAAAAAGGATGAGTGGTGGTTGAGGAATTAGACATTTAGGATTAAATGACTGGCTTTGCAATAGGTTTGTCTCCTTCTCTCCTCTCATTGTAAGTTCCTAAGCTTTCATAAAGTGTCAAGAGTCCCCATCTCTGGAACAGATTTTCAGGGTGCATAGGGGCCACTTGGAGGCAGGTTTGCCTTCGCTTTTCCAATAGGTGCAGTTCCATCAGCACAGAAATGTAATTGGATTGAACTCTTTTGTGCTGTGGAAGTTAGCACAGGTGTACACACACACACACATGCATGTTATAGTATGTTTAATAAAAGGGATTTCCTTTTTTTCTCTTTTGGCTGTATAGTAGCTACTTTTCAACTTGTTATGCATGGTTATTCACTTTTAACATTTTTTTTAAAATCACAGAACAGTATGACGCATTTGTGAAGTTCACGCATGACCAGATCATGCGACGATATGGAGAACAGCCTGCAAGTTGTAAGTATTTTTACCTACTTCCTGTGCCCTCTAGATCAAATTTGGTTGGAAAGAGAATTGGGGGGGGGGGGGGGGTGTCAGTTGGAGTTTATGAAAATTGCTTCACTTTTGCTAGTGGGAACTTTCCGTAGATGGCATTAGACGATGATGGGATGCAGGCCCTTGATTTCATTTAAGTGTTTATGTTAAATCTTTAGTGTCAGCGGCTATACCTTATTTGATTTTTTTTCTCTTTTCAGATGTTTCATGAATCATGTTTTCTGCATATGTGGGCAGCCCTGAAATCCTGTACTATTGTTGCAAGCTGTCCTTTAAAGACTTGCAGCAATGCCATATTTCCCCTCCTCCCCCTCCTATATACACTGGTTATTTCAAGCTTTTGTCAGTGGCAACCACTCTTATGCAGCAACTGGTTTTGGAGTGTTCCCTGATGTCAGTACCACCTGGATGTGGACCTTTGCTACCTGTTAATACCAGTGGTCTCATTTGCTGTATCATTACAATTTGGCTTATGTTAATAAGTTTGAAAAGTAAAAGGATTAAAGCTGGTGTACTAGAACTCTGCCCTTCAATGGTCTTGTAAATAAAAGTGTAGAATGACACTTTGATGGAAGTTAGTGTGGTTTTCATAACTGTGCACTGCAAAGCTGTATTCACAGTTAAATTAGAATGTAATTCCTGGACAACTTTAAGCAAATAGCCCACAGTACTGCCTGTGAAATAGTGAAGGAGGGCATTTCTGTATTCCATGACTTTTGCGGGGGGTGGGGGTGGTTTAAGAATGGGTTTATATAATTTCTCATTTTTGTAGGTTTTATTTATTCTATCAGTCTTTAACAAATGTTTATTGCTGCAATTTTTCAGTGTATCATTGTTTTACTGCCCTTGTAGTACTGGAATTTAGTTGAATAAAACATTTACTTCTAACCTGTGTGTTTAATATATATATATAGGTGGTATTTTACCCCTATTTGAATAAAATAAATTAGGGTGTGTTAGCTGATACTTCTTTTTGACAGCAGTTAGCTTGATAGCTCAAGTGTAGATGCTTTGGGTCAAGAAAAAGTATAGGCATTGCTTTTTAGAATCTACTTTTTAAGTTGGATCCCATGTTGAGAGTTGCAAAGATACATTTTCTGTGTAATTCATGAGATGTTGATTACTAACCTTTGGTAGGTAACTCACTGAGCCTAGACAAGGGGGATTTCATAGAAGCCAGGGCAATCCCCCTTTCCTGTTTTTGCAGCCTTTGCAGTATTTCCCTGCTGCAGCTAGCAAACCCTCATTGCTGGAAATTGACATTAGTACTGCAGTCATAACAAATGATCATAGATTTCCTTCCTAATGCTTCCTCATCTTGCTTGTTTTCTTTTTTCTTATGAGGCAGTTGAACACAGAATAGTAAGAACACCGCTTGCAGGATTCTGGGAGCTCCATTGTGTGTCCTTGATCTTGGGAATTCCATCTCTAATATGAACCAGGGATCCTAGAAGCTTTCCCCATCCCATTTAAGAGACTAATGTTTGTGTGAATACTTAATATCAAGATGTAGAATAGAGGTTCTCAACCAGGGTTCTCTGGAACCCCAGGGTTTTGTGAAGAGTTGATATAAGTTCCACAAGAGATCATGACGTGTGTGTGTGGGGGGGGGGGTTGAGTTGTAGATTAAATTTTTATGCAGGGGGTCCCCAATACCCGAATATTATTTCAAGAGTTTCTCCAAGTTAAAATGAGTGTGAACTATTGATATAGGCAGATCTTACTTTATTTAAGAACAGATGTCTTCCCTGCATTGTGCTCTAATTTTCTTTAATGGCACACGTTCTTCTTTACGCTTCTTCCCCATGTAGTAACCTTAATCGTTGTAACATAATGCATGGAACTTGGTTCCTTTTTTCCTTTTTGTATGTAATCCAATACATTCTGGATTAGTTCTTTGGGTTCTCCAGAGAACGTGAAACATCATGTTCATGGAAGGCACCACTTTAGCTTTGCATTAAAATTGAAAAGGTATACGAAAGTTGGGTTGCTTGCTAGTCTTGGCTGGGCCTATTGAATTAACACTTATGTGGCATTATTTATGCTACTATAATTGTTACTCAATATGAAATCTTTCCATCAGACATTTGGTGCTCCATGAACCTCCAATTTTACTTTGAATGTCTGCCTATCCCCAGTTTGAAATCCATTGTTCATCTGGAATGAGAATTTTACTTCTATTTCTCTTACTGTTTTTCTATCTCAGTCTTTCTGTTTATCTGTCCTTTCAGTGACAGGCAATTCAATTCCACCATTTGCCTCTCCCAAGTGCTTCACAGAGAAATTTTACATTATGCTGTTGACTTGTTAAGTTGAAAAGCTAGATAGATGGGAAATGACATTAAACAATTTGACACTTGCTTCTGTGGAGAGTGGTCCCAAAGTGCATGTTGTCGTTTTTATAGTGATAGGTTTGTCTCACTTAAGCTTTCATTAGGCAATTACAGTGCGCCCTTGGCTTATGCGGGGGATCTGTTCCGGAACCCCCTCCCCCCCATGTAAGGAAAATACTGTGCATGCTCAAGTCCTATTCAAGTGAATGGGGCTTGTGCATGCGCCACCCCTTGCGCTCCCGCGCAGCTTTGCACATACTCAAACCCACGTATAACGCAGGGCGCACTGTACTGTTCTTGTCTCTTTGAAAAGAGTGGTATGGAAACTTACATGGGTGGAGGTTGATGATGATCAGGATAAATACAGCAACTACCAATTAATAAAACTGCTGTTTACAAGCTGAAATAAGATGCCTGTGTTCTAACAGCAATGTATACAAGCAGAAGATAACTTGGTAGCCTTGGAAGTGAAATGTCTATTTTTATGAAACAGTAGATGTTTTACTCCATTACTGGCATATCTGTATTATATGTCATTTTTCTGTGGCTAATAGGACTTTGTCTTACTTGCATTCATAATAAGGACAAGTTCTTGCTTTCACTATAGTCAAGATTAGATGTAAAACATGTTTTTAAAAGAGTAATGAATTGGGAGCATTTTTTAAAATGTAAATCACCTTGAATACCAAAAAGTTCTACACACAGTTAAAATGCTTGATTTATTTCTTTGAAGTAATATCAGAGATCTTGTTAACACACTTGGATTGTCATAAAATGAATATGTGTCAACTGTAGTCTATTTAACAAGCATTTTTGTCTGCATTAACTGAAAATATACCAGAGGGGGGTATAGCATGTAATATCTGCTTGGCTAGAATCTGCTTCAAGTTTAAACTTTTATGTATCATTGCATCTCCAGACCATAAATATATAATGTACAAATTCATATAGCCTGCCATTAATGATAAAAGGGTTGTTCAAAGCT
Source organism: Sceloporus undulatus (assembly GCF_019175285.1). Classification (NCBI taxonomy): domain Eukaryota; kingdom Metazoa; phylum Chordata; class Lepidosauria; order Squamata; family Phrynosomatidae; genus Sceloporus; species Sceloporus undulatus. The sequence continues at coordinate 641,173 of NW_024802938.1, forward strand.
CAAATCTTAGCAGAATGTGAGAAAGTATTCAGGCCCAGCATTCTAGATTTGTCATGCAATGAAATAGCTTTGTATGACTTAATGTTCTGTTTATGCTCGGTGTTCATAATTTAGTTTCAAGAACTTTCTGGATTGATTCCCTGCATACAACTTTGAAGAACTAAAACTATTCTAGCTTTAGTACTGTTAACTATGAAATTAGGCCGATAGATCTCTTTTTACTTGCATGAGTTAGTGGTAGAGCACATGTTGAAAGTAAAGGAGACAAGACGACCCTAGAATGCTGCTATCTATACTGAGCAGATGGACAAATTGGGTTGTATCTATAATTGTCTTTCTGTGAGAACTGGGCAGCCCCCCCCCAATTGCTCTAAAGGAAACAGCTGTTGAACAGATGTCCAGGAAAGCCTTTTGCCCAATGTAATGCAAGTGTGGGTGATGTGTTATCCTACAAATCTGAGGTGTTGTTAGTACCTTGTCCTGAAAAATTAGTAAGCTGTAGATTCTCAAATGTCATTAGCCTTAAAAAATTAACTTTACCTAAAAACAGATTGTAATATAAAGTGGTGTAATACAGATACTTATAGGAGGTCAGTGAAACAGGCTTCTCCAAAGCCATCAGATTTTCTGGATGCTAGTGAGAGGGAAGGACAGGAGGCATGGTGCACTGGTTTGAGTTTTCAACTGTGACTCTAGAGACCAGGGTTTAAATACCTGCTCAGCTGTGGAAACCCACTGGGTGGCTTTTAGGCAGGTGACACTCTTCCAGCCTGAAGAAGGCAAGGGCAAACACACTCAGAACGAATCTTGAAAAGAAACCTCCATAATAGGTTTGCCCAAAGGCACATGACATAGTGAAGAGAAGGCAAGACAAAACTTTCCTGGGAAACAATTCCATAATCTCAGAAGGGTTATAAATACTGACATGAGCCACTATTGAAATTCTCTTCCTATTAGTGCTTTTATTGGTTATCAGTTATGTAGTATACCCAGAAGAACCAATTCCAGTTAGCCTGGTGGCTTTCTGTTCCAGTTGCAAGTGCCTTTCAAAGGCAGCAGTGTAGAGCATGTTACAAGTATACCATTGTGCATGTAGCATTTAGTCAATATCTACTGTACAGCTTTAGTTTTATACCCTTGTTGTCTAAAGTCTTCTCACAAGTAATGGCCAATAAGAAAGCTGCAAGGCAAGTATACTAATGTAAGATTACAGAAATTTTATTCCACATTTCAGAGTTTTGACCACAAAACCCAACAAAAACCAGTGCAAGAATTGACAACTGCTTGAGGACAAGATCAAGTAGATGGAATGTAAGAGTTTTCTTTTAGAGTTTGTCTCCTTTACCTGTGTGGCAGCCATTAAACCCCAAGAAGCGCCCCTTCAGCAGCTTGCTGGTGGGGGTGGGGGGGGTGAGGTAATTCAGATGAAGAGCCAGTGGGTTTCAGCTGAGAAGAAATGAAGATATGCTTATAGATGGGTTGCACCCCCCTTTTTGGGGAGTACAGATCAGCTGCATCTTCATCTGAACTGTCTTTCCACTGGTAAGGAGAAGGAGTGCAAAAGGAGAATACTGTAGTTCCCTTCACCCCGTCCAAAAAATAGGGGGTATATGCATGTAAGCCAAACTTAAAAGTGTTCATATCACTATGTGTTCTAGTAAAGTAAAGGTAAATACTTAAAGCTTTGTTGAAGAAAAATAGGCATAGACTTAGTTGTCCAGGTAAATCACTGAATATTTAGCACATCAAAGATTAAACATTTCAAGTTTGACATCCAATACCAATGAACACTGGAAATCACCTTGACTTTTAAAGGGACTAGTGCTGATTTTATATGTCAATTTGAATGAATCCTAAATTTAACACCACCCCCAAAACCTCACTTCATGGAAGCTTTTATAGCCCCTTGCTATAGGTAAAATGAGTGTCACACCTTCCAGTGTTTATACTAGGACCTTTCAGTAAGCTGGAAATGATTTGGCAAATTTTGCCTGAAAAATCCAAGAGTATGTCGATTACACTACATGATGAGAAAGAAACAGAATCCAAAAAGGCATTTATTTCTATGTATTTTATTACTGAAGCAAAATAGAATTTCTCCGATATTGGAAGTTCACGCACTCTTCTTGTAAAGATTACTGTCCTTTTTGTCTCAGGAGAATGCATATCAACAGCTGCCCCATGTCAGCCTTGCCACGTGATCAGTTTTCTGCTTGGTAGACTTTATGAATCCCAAGAGTTCCAATTCAGAGACTGCTCTAATGAAACGAGCACTGGGGAGTGCCAGTTAAGGAAAACCACAACTCCTTCCATCAGGGGACTACACACAAACTGTCAAGAAATGAATTCTGGGTAATTCACAGAAGCACAACTTCACCCATTTACACACTTGGCTTAACTGGATAAATCCATTCACTGCACATACTCTGGCCTGAATCTTACTGGTGGTTTAAGTGTTGATTCACCATTCAAGAACTGCTTCAGTTAGTCTACCATATATACTCAACTATAGTTGACCTCATGTATAAGTCAAGGGCAGGTTTGGGAGCCAAAATTATGGTTTTTGCTATGACCCATGAATAAATCAGGGGTAAAGGATGAAGCAAACGAAAACAATGCCAAAGAACCTACAAAATTCCAGCAGGCCTAACTGTTTGCACTCACTCTAAATGCTGGGAGGATAAGAAAGTAGAGAGGACCACTGCTTCCATGACAGATTATGCTCTTGCCTTTCATCACGGAATTGTTCCTTTTTTAAATTAAGAATTAAATTACAGTACTTACCTTGACCCATGGTTAAGTTGACTCAGATTTTTGAGACAGTTTTTTTACTAAACTTTCTAGACTTATACATGAGTATATACAGTAATATGGATTACCAGTAGGATTCAGGTCAATTTGCAACATCATCTTGTTTTTGATTACTTTTGTAATTCATCTCCAGGACTGAGAAAAATAATGGTACAACCTTTGAGGTTGTTTTTTTTCCCAAACAGCAGAGCTAGAAATCAGCAATGCTTCCAACTATCAGGAATCCTGCACTGTCTCAGACTAATGATCAGAGGTGTTACAGCTGGGAGAGAGGGAAAGACCCGGTGCCTTCCTTGGTCTGCAAATATATAGGGATTACTTCTAAATTTAAAAGGTTTAACAAGTTTTGGGTTTTTCTGTATAAAATAAGCCCAGTTTTATAGAGTTGGGAGCAAATTAGGAAATTGATCTCTTTTAATAATAAGGGAACCATGGTTTGCATGATGAATAAGTGAGAAGAAAATCAGGAAAAAGGATACTGGGTAACATCATCTATCTGGTCCTCACCTGTAGAATTTGAGTTTTCAGCTGCTTTTACAACAGTTGAAAAAGCCTAAGGGAAAATGCCATATTCAATGCCACATTTTGTAAACATCTGGTAAAACAAATATTAAATTTTCAATCAAGAATATACGGTATACACACTACAGAAGATTGCAATGTGCTCACTAGATAACACATCAAAATGTTAATTTGGGGAGGGGGGCAATCTAGGCACGATGAGATATAAGTGGGCTTTCAATATTTGCTAGGGCAGTATTTTAACTTGTTGGTTAGTAATGAAAGAGCTAGTACTTTCCTACAAACGCCCAACAGGGATGGAGAGAAACTACACCTTCCTTTCTCTACACAGAAAATTTGGGAAATGTAATTTATCCCTTGCAAAAACATCAGTGGTGGATGAAAAAGAAAACAAATACATCATTTCTCCCTTCTTACAAGCTCTCTTTTGGGACATTACAAGGGGTAGTAGCATGACACTGCAAAACCTTATTAGAGAAAGATTTTGGTCCCATCAGTTGCCAAATGCCTTCTCTGGCACATTCTTCAAGTGCCAGGCATGCTCTTCTACTGCTGTTAACATACATGTTGAGCCAGCAACGGCACGAGGAGGAGCAGTTCCCTATTTTCCCAATGTTTTTCAAGGAGCGGCAATGAGATAGGAGTGATGTTTTCTGCAAACTCCCAAGACCAAAACTTCTTTGTCTTGTAATCTGGGCTTCTGAAGGAGGCCACAACCAAGCCTCACTGTTCCCAAGGAAGAAAAGAGATAAACTTTCTTCCTTTCTCAAGGAGGAGCAGTGAGGTATGGTTGCTCTTTGCATTCAAAGTCTCCTTTTTGATAAATAGAAGGTTATTTCTTTTGCCGAGAACTTCACTGTTTCCTAAAAAAAAAAAAAAACTAGCAAAGAAAAAATTGCTAGCCCTTCTTCCCTTCATAGAAAATAAAGGTGTATGGTTTCTCTCCCTTGCTGTCACTTTGAAGGAAGAGGCAATGAGTCAGAGAATATATTGAAAGGACTCAGTTTAACACAAACAAGGCTTTTGATTGAAGCACCTCAGAGTTCTTGGTATTGGAACTTTTACTTATTGACCTGTGTCCCAGCACTAGGGGAAGGTTGCAATAGCACTAGGGGAAGGTTGTAATGATTGCAATTTGTGGAGCCTAAAAAAAACAAGGAAGACACTGCATGGTATACACCAAGAACTGAGGATTTGGAAAGAGCAAGAGATTTAAACAGACGATGAGAAGCCAGTGGAGATTCAGCACAGTACAGAACCAGTCATCAAGCGATTCATGTTCACATACCTCTAACCAGTCAACAAGGTTAATTAATCTTCCACACTCCAAATGAAGCTTGTAAGCTATACAAATATCAGGAGCTGTGTTGGAAATGGAGCCTGCATCACTTTTTAAAGATTCATTCTAATAAACAAAATTCATAATGGAAAAACAGTTATTTATGTACATTTCATTTATATGCTAATCATTCCATCTTCTCACTCTGCTTATCCACTCACAAATGAAGACACTTGACAGCCTTCTGACAATCATCATAATCCAGGCCATTATTTCAGAAAGCTGTAATAGTGAAGCGTTAAAAATACAAAACTACAAACATAGTCCTTTACCGCAGACCATCAATTGCTAGCAAAAGTATATAAGTGACTTGATACATGTTCGATTTCACTTAAGTTTATTGACAAAAAAAGGGGGGTGGGGGAGCCTTCAAATTTTGTCAGCCACAACCAATACTTTCTTGTAAGACTGAAATGTGTATCAGAGCAACACCTACACATTTAAGCAGTGCAAACCATATCAGTTGTGCTGTGCCATCTCTACGTCACACAGGCATAATCTTCCTTGCTCAAACTTCATTAGTAAAATATTTTTTCATTAGTAAACTATAATACTGGGTGTGCCAGATGTGAAGGAGAAGCAGGTCGATACAGGAGTCTAAGTCAATTCTTTCTACACATCATTGCCTTGTCAGTGACAAAACAGGAGTTCCCCAGGGCCAAACATCTTTCCTTTGATATGTGCAAATATATACCCACCCACCCACCCACTCTTAGGCCACAGTCAATAACAGCAACAGAATGTAGACCTGCCTCTGATTCTTTCCAACTATGATTCTAAATACATAGTGGCTTTTAGTGGTTTTCTGCTGGAATTCAGTGGTGTAATATGCAGCCAAATTTCAGTAGTTTTTGGAATTGCCCTAAAGGGCTCATATTGACTTGTTGAACTCCATGTATTGTTCACCTTTATCCTGGAGGGATGTACATGTGCTCCTTGGTGAGAACAGAACATGCTGCTCAAATCATGCTGCTTCAGCCACACATGAAAAGAATGGGAAAGAGCTGAAAAGGCAAGCTCCTGTATAGTATCCCTCAAGACTTGATATGTTTTCAGGACTTCTGTATCTGAACTGCCTTTGCTAATAGATGGACTACATCTCTAGGAAAATTATGCATAAAACAAAGAAACAGCATATTAGTAAGAATCCAGGTGGTAGGATTCTTACTAATATGCTGTTTCTTTGTTTCCTGCATAATTTTCTTGTTACAGATAAATATTTATCATGAGACCTTTTATCCTGTTTTGCAATTCATAAAAAGAACAGACAGTGCTGAGGGTGAGGGAAAAAAATATTTCCTTCAAAAAAACAAGTATCAGTAAAGGACTGTAACAGCAGAGAGACTGCTATACAGATATTCAAAATACTTGCCTGAGAACATGTAAGATCTTTATCAGATATGCCAGACCTATTGCTTGGCATTTTATCCAATAAATTAGAAACTACATTAACCTTGTTCTATTCCAAGTTCTTGGTCTGTCTGTAATCAGACAAATGTGTAGAGCAGATTTTTTATGGGCACAGGCACATTTTAAATCTGAGGAGGGAAGTATGTCTGCTGGAAGATCAGATCCAAAACACACTGCAAAAAGTAATCCAGTTTGAGGCCACTTTAACTGCCCTGGCTCAGTGCTAGGGAATTCTAGGAATTATAGTTTTGTCAGACATTTAGCCTTCCCTGTCAGAGAGCGCTCTGGAACTACTACAAACTACAATTCCCAGGATTCCCTAGCACTGAGTCAGGACAGTTTAAGCAATCTCCAATTGGATTATTTCTGCAATGTGTCTTGGACCTCAGTCTACAGAGTTTATATTTTTTTTTTAAAAAATGAAATATTTTGTCAAATAAAAGCCATGGGAATGATAACAAGACGGAATCACTCTATCATAACCACATGGTGACAGATGCACATGAGGGAAATGAGCCAAACCTATGGATGGCCACATCAAACACATTCCACAACCCTTCACTGAAAAACTGCATTTCAAGTGATAAGATGCCATGGGACACATCACATAGAACCCAATGAAGGAAGCCAGTGCAGGCCAATTTCAAACATGGGAAGCACCATGTATACCATGGGAATACTGACCACTTCACTGTTTCCTACCTTCAAATAGAAATATGGATTGTTGAGAGCCGTGTGAAGAGCAACACGGGGAGCAGCATTCAAATGTTCACGGAGGGTACTGGCTGCACTGAAGTACATCACCTCATGCAATGTTTGCATTTCTACAGGTGCAAGGTGGTTTCTGAAAAAAAGCACCATGGAGAAAAAGGATGAGATCCCAGGTTGCAAATGATAGTATGAAAAGGATGGACATTTTGGTTGGTGCTCTGGTACTATGTGGCAATTGTGATGTAGGGCCCTAAATGTTTTTTAAAAAAGATATGAGGGGAAGCCCCCTGCCTAAGTAAATTTAGCAGTAGTCACCTCTTAAGGTGACTACCTTGAATATTCACCTACCCTGGAGAATCTTGCAGTATATTTAATTTCTTCCATCTTAGCTTATTTTTCTTTTATCTTGGTTTAGCAGTGCTTCCTTCTGTGAAAGCTGCACAGGACGACATGTTTTCAGACAAACATTGAATCTCCCTTACCTCAAATTCTTGGGATAAGAAGTGTTTTGGATTCTGGATTTTTTTTTTCAGATTTTGGAATATTTACATATATAGTAAGATGTCACTATAAGCTGCTCATGTGGGCAATTTTGGATTTTAGACTATTTCAGATTTCTGGATAAGGGCTACTCAAATGTACTGTTCTTAAAGCCATATTTCTATCCTCATGAAGCCTTTATGAGCCAAGATAAAACTGGAAAAAATCAAATGCAGCTCTAGTTTCTTGATACTACTGCAGTTTGCAAGTGCTACATTTTGTTTTCCACCAGCTGTGACCATTTTATTTATGTATGTATTTATTAAAAGATTAGCAGTGTGTCCTTTATGGAATGTTGTAACAAGGCAGTGTACGAAACATTCCATGTAAAGCACAATTGCTATATTAACCTACAAAATGAAAACCATATTTACATCCATTTCAAATAAGCAGTATCAAATCAACCACAAACTGAAATAGAAACATCTTAGGAGATTTCTTTAAAATCAACAATGGTGGGTCATAAATATTTCCTGGGGGGTTGGATCTCCACAAGTGCAGATAAAGACCTGTTTCTAATGCCGGCAATCATAACCTTTCTTACAAGTCAAGGCTAAGGCCTTTGAGGCTGATAACAAAACTGAGGCAGGCTTTTATAGAGATGGACAGCCCTTCAGATAGCCTACTCCCAGTTTAGGGCCTCAAACGCCACTTTAAATTTGCCTGACAATTCGGTAGGAACTGAAGTTGCCAAACTGGTTTTTACAGGCAGGTCCATATACTGCACAAGTACAGTAATCCAGCCTAGATGTAACCACAGTGTGTGCCGCCAAGGCAAAGTTGGGTTCTTTAGATAGGGCTACAGCTGACAGATTGGTAAAAAGACAAACATAAAAAACAACACCTTTGGTCACTGATGCTGGGACCTTATGTCCTAATGTGGAATGCATGAGGGGGTACTGTAGTCCTCAGTCTAATTTCCAAAGTCCTCTGCAAACAATTAGTTCAAACATCTAGCAAACAGCGATCTGAAAGTTTATCTGAAAGCTACCCTGGTGAGAATGAAGAGGGAGACAGGAAAAAGAACAGCAGAAAGACTCGGGCCTTTTCCACTCTTGGATTCAGTTGCAGACACCACCACAATGTGGCTGTGCCATTTTCTGGGAGGGAATGTTTTCCTTAAAAGAAAATTTTATAAAGATGCACTCCTCCTCTATATGGCAAATACGTATACTAAAAACTGGCATGAAACAGACTGATATCTTGTTCGAGTATTTCCCAACAGGCACACACTTTTTATCCAGATTTGTAATTTTCAGTACAGCTGAGTAATAGGTATGTTTGATTTAGAAGTAACTATCTGTTGGATTCAAAGTAACTTACGTGTGATAATAAGGCCCTTCCTGCTTTTGAATGACTTGTGTTTATACTTCTAGAATTTGTTAACTTGCATCTTCCTATAATGCTCTGAACTGGGGAATTGTGGCTTAAGTGATTCCTATAAACCAGCTATTAAATCATAACCAATATGACTCTGAATTACATTTTCTCAGTTCAGATATCATGGGAATAATTTAATTTAACAAAGTCCAGAATAACTTAATTAAGAAGTATTAGAGAACTGATAAAGGCTGGAGAGCAGGCAGCACATGCATACATCAACTCATTCTTGGTCCCACAAGAATGGTTCATCACATATGATCTGAGCATTTCTTGGCTGTTCAATTGACACATATTCACTATGCAAATTATACAGCAGTACATCCTTGAGCACTGTTTTGTAGTGGAATGGAAGTACTTAAATAGAGACATTAAATAAATATTTTTAAATTGCAATGCTTACTTCACAAGGCCATCTACAAAGCCAACAATTTCAAAACGGAGCATTTCAAATTTTGTCAGTTTCTTAAGCCTTCTTGACTCCTTCATCTCCAACAAAGTCTAAAGCAAAAGTAATGCAAAACAAAAAAGTTAATATGCTGGGTAAATCATCTGTCAATGCTAATGGGGTTACCGGATTTTTCAAGTGAAAACAACAAATGTTCTCTACAATGGAAGATAAAAAGAGGATTAGTTGCAATGATCAAATAATACTGTGTTCCTTAGCTCTTTGCAGCTATTAACAATAATGGCATGATGCACAAGATCTAGCCTGCCAAAAAACAGTTCCTGATTACTGCATAATCAGAATGGCAGATACATTTCTTACTTAGTTCTATTACAGCAAGAGTAGGTGCAACACCTTAGTCCAAGTGAACAACTAAAAATCATGCAAAAGTGCATGTACATGTGGTGCCTGTGCTGAGTGTCCTTCCGACTGTTTCCACACAATGGAAGAAAGAATAGATACTATTGGTTTAAAATGGCAGCAGAAGCATGAAAAGTGGCAGTCGGCCATAGGCTGGCTTCTTCAATTGGCTAGTGTGATGGAGTCAAAGAGTGCTGGTATTTGGGTGATTAAGATTCTAGTCCCCACTAGACCAAGAAACTCATTGACTAATTTTGGCTAACCTGCCTTCCCGCTCTTTCCCCAGTTCCGAAATTTTACACTGCATAAGCGACTTGAGTGAGCCAATGTGGAGCAGGACACTGAGGGGAGGATGGGCAGGATTTGTATGTATTCGCAAATGACCACTGGAAGAAATACCATTACAGATGAGTAACCTGTCTTTCATGGTCTCTGCGAATCATACAAATGGGTTAGACTGACAAGCTTAGGTCAGTGGTGGAGGGAGTGCCATGACACCAAAGTTAGGTTGAAGTAAAACTGTGTTTATTGAAACAACACAATAAAGACCTTTGAAACAAAAGCTGTGTTTGTTGCATTTAGTACCTCAATAAATAGTACTTTAAAGTCATAAAAAACAATTGGATTACATTTTCAAAAACATATTCAAATCATAAGGCACATGTGTAAACCATGTCAGTTTTGTGTAAACAATGCCAGTTCTGGCAATTAAAACATACATTGTCAACAGTTTGTAAACAAGCACAAAGGCACTGGTCAAGGTGTCATTGTCAATGCATGCAAATCCAGTTTCAAGGTATAAATAACTTGGAACACAATGAAGTCAACAAGAGAATGTAGTGCAATAAATCAATGTAAATCTGAAACCAACACTGCCCTCCCAAACGCTGCATCCCGTTTGGCCCTGGTGTCCAGCCTATAATGTTTCATGAAAGTAAAAGAGTGGAACCAAACAGCAGCTTTACAGACATCCTCCAAGGGGACCACAGTAAAAAAAGCAGAGGATGTCGCTACCGCCTTAGTTGCATGGGACCGAACTCTGGCAGGGAGAGGTCTACCCGACAGTTCATAGTAGAGGTGGATGGTACCAGCCACCCATTTGGAAAGCCTCTGTGCAGTCACAGGTAGTCCCTTTTTCAGTTCTGAGTAGCACTGGAACAGTCTCTCGGAATGGCTCGAACCTGTAGTTCTATCCAAATAAAAGGCCAAAGCCCTCCGAATGTCCAAGGTGTGCTTGGTATCGGTGTTTGGGTTCGAGGCCAGGGTCAGTAAAACAATGTCCTGACACATGTGAAAGGATGACACCACCTCAGGCAAAAAGGTAATGTCCATACGGAGGATAACCTTATCCTTATGGAACTTAAGGAAAAGGCTGATCCCTCCGCAAGGCACAGTTCGCCCGCATGGCGAGCAGAGGTGATGGCCACAAGGAAGGCTGTCTTCCAAGTCAGCAGCCTCAAGTCAGCTGTGGCCATGGGCTTGAAGGGCTTGGATAGCAATCAAGACAGCAGAGCGCCCAGACTCCAAGTAGGTGTCAGTACTGAGACCAGAGGACGGTTGTTGCAACCCTTCAGGAAACTCTTCGCAAGAGGGTCCCTGAAAAATGAAGGCCTGCCATCAAATTGATAGTGGGAACAGATGTCAGAAAGATAACAGAAAGCTGAAGGTGAGGCACAGCCCCGAATCCAGAAGTATCATCAAGAACTCCAGTACCACCGATGTCGACACCCGAGATGGAGAGGTCTCTCGCAGAGAGAAAATCAGCAAATTTCTTCCATTTGGCGTAGGATTTCTTGGTAGCTGGCTTCTGGGCAGCCAGGGTCACCATCTGTACCAAGAGGGGAAGCGAGTCTTGGGACAGAGCTTCCAGGCCACCATCGGCAGATTTTCGATGTCCAGATGTCGAACCCGGCCACCCTGGAGAGTGAGAAGATCTGGACAGAACTTGAGTCAGAGAAACTCCTTCCAGGACAGGTAGAGCATAGACTGGAACCATGGTTCTCTCAGCCACCAAGGGATGATCAGGATGGCATCCAGGTGGCCTGTTGTCATGTTGCACACTAAGTACTCTGGTGATCAGTGGGAATGGAGGAAAGGCATAAAGCATCTCTCCTAACCAAATGAAGAGGAACACATCTCTGAGGAAGTTGTCGTTGCGCAACTGGGAGCAGAACTGGGGACAGTGGCTGTTGAGAACGGCCATGAAGAGGTTGATCTGTGGGGTTCTCCACTGACTGAAGAGGTTGGTCACCATCTCGGGATGGAGCATCCACTCATGGCCAAGTGGTGGAAGACCTTCTGAGCTGGTTGGCCAAGTCGTTCTCTTCTCCTGGCAAGTGGATTGCTTGGAGCAGAATCCTCCTTGGATTGCACCATTCCCAGATGCGGAGCATGATGTCGAGCAAGGTTTGTGAGCTGGTGCCCCCTTGTTTGTTGAGGTAGTACATAACCGTGGTGTTGTCCATCAGAAGGAGTACTACCTTGTTGGACAAATTTGTCTCGAAAGTTCTCAGAGCCTTTTCCACAGCAAGTATCTCGAGGGCATTGATGTGGAGAGATTGTTCGTCCAGGGACCACTTGTCTTTGATGAAGAGGCCTGAAGTGTGGGCTCCCCAACCTTCCATGGATGTGTCTGTGGTTAAAGTGACCTGAGGCTGAGGAGGCGAAAAAGGCATGCTGACGCAAAAATTCTGGGAGTCGAGCCACCAGTGGAGCGAGCGGGAAACGCCCTGGAACCGTGATCCACTTGGACGGGGGATCCGTCATTGCATCAAAGACCAACAAAAACCACGATTGGAGGGGTTGAAACCGAAGCTTCGCCCACAGGATCTCAACCGTCATGGAAGCCATGTGTCCCAGGGCTACTTGAACATCTCTGGTCCTCACCCGTCTGTGAGTGAGGCAAGTCTGGAGGCAGATAGGTGAAGCAGTCTTCAGAATCGAGGACAGTGCCGATGAACCTGATCCACCTGACTGGGGAAAGATGTGACTTTTCTAAGTTCACGACGAGCCTGAGGGACGAGAGGAGCGACAGCATGAAATTGGCATCTTTTCGTAATTCGTCCTTGGAGGGGGCATCGAGGAGCCAGTTGTCTAGGTATGGAAAGACTCTAGACCCTCATTGATGAAGATAAGCTACCACCGGAGCCATGCACTTGGTGAAAACCCTTGGAGCCATGGAGAGGCTGAAGGGAAGGTCATTGTATTGATACATGTTGGTACCAACGGCGAAGGACAGGAACCTCCAATGACTCTATCGAATCGCCACGTGGAAGTATGCGTCCTTCAAGTCGATCGTCACGAACCACAGGCCTTGGTACAATAAGGGCAGAATAGAGACGAAAGTTACAATGCGAAATTGACGGTAGACCAAATAGGCATTTAGAAGTCACAGGTCTAAGAAGGGTCTAAGACCGCCGTCGGTCTTGGGAACTGTAAAGTATCTAGAGAAGAAACATCTGTGGGCTTGTGAAGGGTCCACAGGTGAAATTGCGCCCTTTGCTAAAAGAGTGCATACTTCGTCGAGAAGGGTGTCTGAGGGGAGAGTGGAAACAACAGCTCCAGTTGGAGGCAGCTCTTCAAATTCAGGGCATAACCCCTACAGACAATGTCAAGGACCCAAGAGTCAGAAGTCACAGTGGCCCAGGTGTTAGAGAAGGGCCTTAAAATGTTGAGGAAAAAGGACCTGGAGGAGTTGGCAGAGAACACAACGACCCTCCAGGTTCTCTTCTTGTCCTGGTCGGTATCTTGTTTACGATAGTTCTTTCAGCGGCCAGAAGAAGAAGAGGATTGGGACGGGTAGCTCTGCCTCTGGTGCTCCTGTTGGTGGCACTGTCGGTCTTGTTGAAAGGGCCATTGGCCCTAGCCATACCACTGTCGCTGACCTCTAAACTGCTTTCAAAAGGTGGGCTGAGACGGCGTGGACATACCGTGCTTCTTTGCAGCTGCCTTCAGGCGGTACCCGAAACTGAGGCACTCATCTGTCTCATGATTGAACAGGCCGGCGTCATCGAATGGCATGTTTTCAATGGTGGCCTTCACTTTCAGGTTCAGGTCTGAAGAACGAAGCCACAAGTGTCTCTTCAAAGCAATGGCAGCCGCCATAGATTTAGCTGTACAATCAGTGGAGTGTTGGGCTGAGGTTATTAACCAGCCCCCAATAGAGTGTGCCTTGTTTCTGATCTCCGCAAGGAGAGCCTGCCTGTCATCCGGGATATCAGGAATACTAGGGGAGATCTTTTCCATCAGATGCTGCACGTACGCCCCCGTGCATGCACTGTAGTTGGCCACTTTAAGTCCTAACACAGAAGAGGCATAGGCCTTTTTGCAAGGCCATCAACCTTCTTAGCCTCTTGGTCAGTAGGTGACATGGATATCTTCGGTGTAAAGGACTGCTGGGACACTTCGACAATTGCGGAGTTCTGTTTAGTGTGAGCGAACAGCCAAGAAGATTGAGATGGAGTGATCCTATACAAAGATTCAATCTTCTTGGTTGTAGGTGTCACAGATGAAGGTGCGTCCCAGGAGCGTTTGGCTATTTTCTCTAATGATGGTAACAGAGGTATCGAAGCTGGCATCGGAACCTTGCTGTGGACTCGTCTCTCGATTGGGTCGGCGGCTTCATCATCCATGTGGGTGACCTGCAGCCCAAGAGTGTTGCCCATCTTTATGACATGTTCCGCGAAGGAACAGATGTGATCGGTGGGAGATGAGGCACCCAGTTGGAAAAGCTCCTGAGGGACGTGGTGGGCACCCTCATCCGAGGAGCCCCATTCAGTGTGAGAAGCACAAGACTCCTCATATTTGGACATTTCATGGTACGATTCCAAGACGTCAGCAACTACTACTTAAGAAGTTGAGGGTAGAGTCTGGGTAGAGGCAACTGCAGTGGGATGCGATATCGGTACTGAAGACACAGAGGGTACCGAGGCTGGTGGTGCCACAGAGGATTTCTGGCCAAAGCGACGACGGATGGTCTCGTGACCTACAGACATATAGTACCTGTCCGTCTCACTATCATAAAAGTACTGTAGTTGGATTCTTCCTGTTGAAGAAAACGGGGAGGCTGGTGAACCTCTGCCTGGTGATGCTGAACCTGAGGAACAGGGGTGGGAGACCGCCGACTCCGAGACAAGTCTCTGTGGGGCAACAGGACAGGTAAGACAGAAATATCACCATCGTCATCAGAGACCTGCTGAGCCAGAGTAGCAGGGGGACAGGAGACTGAAGCTGAGGCCGGCGTCTGACAAGCATGAAGAGAGCCGTGTTGTTTGGGTTCGGCCGGTACCAATGAGACCCGCCTGGGTACCAAAGAAGTGGCTTGGTCTCCTTCAGGAGTCTTGGTTCGCGACTTCTTGGAATGGGAAGAGTCTTGAGGAGAGCCTTCTCCTGCATCCAGAGACCTCTTTTTGGAGGAGGATTTAGAGCTCAATTTCCTTGAGAACTCGAATTCTTGTCATGGGTCGAATCCTTCTTGGAGCTCGAGTCCTTATGCTTAGTCTTATCCTTTTTGGAGGACTTAGACTTGAACTTCGAGCAGGCTCCGTAGGACCCAACATCCCTTTCAGGGACAGAGACAGTGGTGGCACTAGGCTCAGTGGAGGAGCTCTGGGCCAGAGAAGCAGAAGCCGTCAGCACTGACTCCGAAGCTGTGAATGCAGAAGCGGAGCTGGTGGCTGTCGGAGGGAGGAGAACCTGCTGGTACAAGGCAGCCTTGAGGCGAGAGTCACGTTTTTTTCTGGCCTGGGGAGTCAAGGATTTAAAGAAGGCACAAGTCTTGGTTTTGTGACCATCACCCAGACACAGGAGGCATGAAGAGTGGGGATCCTGTCCGGGGATCTTACCACCAACATGTCACACTTCTTAAACCAGGGGTAGGCAACCTTTTGAGCGGGGGCGGGTTGCTGTCCCTCAGGCGATTGGGGGGCCGAGAGCCGCGGGGGCTGGGTGGAGCTTCCACCCTCCGGGGCGGGCCGCATGCCGGGGGTGGAAGCTTCCACCCTCCGGGGCGGGGCCACGTGCCGGGGGAGCTTCCACCAATCCAGGGGGGCTGCATGAGGGGGGCGGAGACTTCCACCCTCCAGGGGCAGGCCTCCCCATCTTTGCTGTCCCGACGGGCCCCAGGCCCCGTCGAGACCGGCGCTGGTGGGGGCCACCAGCGCTGGAGGGCCCCCTGGAGGGCCCCAGCGACGGCACCGGGCCTCCCAGAGGCCCCCTGCCGCCGTCGGAGCCCTCATGGAGGGCCCCAGAGACGGCAAAGGGCCCCCCAGAGGCCCCCTGCCGCCCTCATGGAGGGCCCCAGAGACGGCAAAGGGCCCCCCAGCCGCCCTCGGAGCCCTCTTGGAGGGCCCCAGAGACGGCAGCGGGCCCCCCAGAAGCCCCCTGCCGCCCTCGGAGCCCTCCTGGAGGGCTCCAGAGATGACAGCGGGTCTCCTAGAGGCCCGCTGCCGCCGCCCATCGTGGGTTTTTGCCGCGCTGGGCGCCGCCATTTTTTCGCCCAAAATGGTGGGGAATGTCGCGCAAGACTTCGCCGCCATTTTGCCGCCCAAAATGGCAGCGCCCAGAGCAGCGAAAAGCTGTGACGGGCGGCAGCGGTGGCGGCGGCAACAGCAGCTAGGGGCCGGGCGGCAGGCCTCTGCGGGCCGCATCTGGCCTGCGGGCCGGAGGTTGCTGACCCCTGTCTTAAACAGAGCCAGAGACATCATAAGCTGAATCAAAATCCAAATCGAAGTGGAAGAACGTACAGATTGGTCAACGGGGGGATCGGAATAAGAATAGTCAAGCAAGTCGAGGTCAAAATTTTTCAGAGAACAAGCAGATTCCAGTAGAGAAGTTCCTAAAGCAGCCAACGCAGCGGAAAGAAGGAACTGGGGAAAGAGCAGGAAGGCAGGAGACTTATATGGGATGGGCAGAGCTACCGCCAAAAAGTTGCAAAGTTAACTTTGCCCAGTGATTCCAGAAGTTTCTGAGCAGCAATGCGCAGGCACAGTACAACCCATTTGTATGATTCGTAGAGACCACGAAGAAGAAAAATATATCTAACAAATACATATTTACCCAAGAATTCAGAGCAATATACACACTTCCCATCATTACATCTTCACAACAAACTTGTGAAGCAGTTGAACAGCAAAGTAAAGATTGGTCCAAGATCATCCATGGCTGAGAAATGAATAAATTGCTATAGGTCACTTGTACAATTCTGGACAGGTCACTTAAACATAATCCTGGCCACCTTAAGAGAAACTACCTTAACAAGTAGAAACAGTATGGAATTTAATTGGATCTGCACTATTTTGTACTGGGGGAAATACGTGTATGAAGCAAACCCAAACTCTACTCTCAAAATTAATCAAATCAAACCATTATCTACTTCTATGTCAACTGGGTTTTTTGAAGAATCATAGTAATATAAGAGCATATTTGTATAACTTTGCCACATACCCAGGATCATGAAACCAAGAGGAGGTCCTCAAGAGTTGCCCTTCCCTGCTTTAAAGCCTTAGTGGCCACAGCCAAGCACCAACTAGGCTTATTGTGGGTCCAGTGCTAAGAGTTCCTCCAATTTTTCCACTGGAGACAACTCCTACTCAGTGGAAGAAGGTGGTGCCACTTTTGTCTGAATTTTCCAATGACAAAATGGTAAAGCTCACACTAGTACTGGCGTGGGATAGTAGGCTCAGAAGCAAAGCAAAACTGAGTACTTTCATAAATCCATAATATTCAGACAGGAAAAAGTATGGTAAAGAACAAATAAGGAATAGAAAATTGTCTGAGAGAGCATCCTTAGCCTTTCACACAATGAACTGTGTTGGCATTTCAAGGCTACTGCTCACATTGAGATTTCTGTTCTTTGCTGATTTTAATAGTAAAGTTGCTGATTGATATGTGCTATTATTATGTTCTTAGTATGTGCTGATTGTTTGTGCCATTAATATTGCCAGTTGGTGGACTAGTAATGTTTTCACAAGTAAACGGCTAACTCTTGTGCTAACCTTCTGAAGATGATAGAGGTCGGTCTTCTTCTGAAGTTCTTTTAATGAGGATATAGACTGCTCTTGATCTTCATTGACTTCTACTCTTGGAACAAAAACAGAGATCAGATTTGGTCACTAAAAATGGTGGGTATAGTCTGCTGCTTGCACAAAGGAAGGAAAAAATGTGTACAGTACAGAATTCTGCCTTACACTCACTAGAGTTCTGCTAATGCTGACGAAAGAGGATGAGGCAGTAATTTTTCCCAATTCCCACTTCAGTTCCTCTGAGCACTACCTCCCATGTTATTTCAAAGGGTTGTCAGAATGTGAGAGGTGGTACTGGGGCCATAAAGGAATAAGAAAGAAAAGCTTTCTCAACATTCTTTTTCCCATGGCAAGCCTCTGTTAGAACCCAGTACCCTTTGCAGAGGGGGCCATTCTGTTTGCAGATAAACAAATCTAGATCCAATCCACTGTGTCCCTGAGAAACTTTCAAGCCCTTTTCATCTTTCTCTCTCCTATAACAGTTTCCTGCAGTCAAGCAAGAGAAGATTAGGACTTAAAGAATAAAGATAAGATGCAGCAAGACTGTGAAATCCCTCTGCTTCTCTTAATCTCATATTAAGTCTTATTGGGCACATTCTCAGAAACAAAACAGCTCAGTTCCATTGCCTTCCACTGAGTCTTCACTTATTGTTTTTAACTAACACAAACACACATACACTCACTACTTCTTCTTCTTCATCCCTCACCCTCAACTGCCCATATGTAAAATCTTTAAGACAGAAAAGAGGCTTATTTCCTAAAGCCTCAAGCAGCAGAGATTTACTGAATTAAAATAAAAGTACCAATAAAAATAAAACAGAGTTTGACTACAACTTCCTGATCCATTTGGCTTTGATGTCTATCTATTCCTGTTGATGGTACAAATAACAGGCTGTCTTCAAATTCTTTACATATCCCCACATATTTGTAATACTATTCCCACATTTTTGACTCGCCGACTATGAGGTTTCAGTATTAAGCTCTTTAATATATTTAAACCCCATGTTTGCCAGCTCCCTAATTCATGTAATCTTCTCACAGAACCTCTATTCCTTACAGCTCAAATAATCCCTGCCTTTAGTTTGTGCATCAAAGGCAGAAAAGTGTCACTGAGGAATGTAGAAAACCTCTCCCTGAGGGAGTTTTTCTCCTAGCCAGACTCATTTCTGGTCTCTACACTGGCTGAGGGAAAATAAGCAAGGCTTTGCCAAGAGAGAACAGACAGGGAAGGGAAAAGCTATGTGCTGATTGTCTCCCAAAATTACTCACTAGTACAGCAGAGGCAAACATGAAGAGTCTCTTGTTTCTTTTATCTCATAAGGTACAGTTATGCTTTACCCACTTCTCTTAGATATGCTAAGCAGTGTCTCAGGCAGTCAGAAGAACGACATGTTTACTTGTAACTGTAGTTTTCTGAGCAGTCATCTGCGAACTCACACAAACAGGTTGTTTTGCACCTATCTGTGTGAGGCAGACCACAAAGAACAGGTTGCTTAAATAACTGTGGTTCTTCAAGCAGCTATCTGTAACCTCATACAAATAGACACAGAACATCCCATTTCTGTGAGGCAGAGACCGCAAAGAAGAATAAAACCCCTTCCTTCACTTTCTGGCCTAGTGTTTGCATTATTAGTCCTTCTAACAACATAATCCAGAATTCTGGTAACCCTACAGATTTGTATATAAGTGTGTCTTTCAAGTACCAGAGGACTCTGTAATCCAGCAGAGTTTGAGAGTAGAAAGTGGGGGGGGGGGGGGGGGGGGGGGGGAAAGAGACCTTTTTCTTCAGTTTCCTATGTCACCTCCTACATTATTCCAAAAGCCTCCCCCCCCCCTTTTCCATTCACTGAAGCCTTTACTGGATCAATTCTGTCAGTAGGCAAGATACAACTGGACACAACCTGAAATCTTTGGATTACCTACTTCCACCTCACTATTTTATGTCTAAGAAATGTTAAGCAACTCACAGTGAGAAAAATTCCTTCTTAAAGAAGCACTTCTAAGAAATCATTCTTCAAAACTGACTTCTTACACAAATACTCAATGCATGGCAACTATTTCCCAGGTTAATATATTTGGTGACATCACTAATTGAGGGGTGATGGCAAAATTTAAATCTGCAACACAAGTTGGCAGGTTAGTAAATACCTTCAGGATTTTTTAGCTGACTCAGGTACTCTTCTAATTTCTCTAAGGGGTGTCCAAGATGATTTGCAGGAGAGGATTTAAGAATCTCCACACATTTTTCAAGAATAGCCTCTAACTCATCCTTGGCTAACATCCTGAAAGAAAACAATCCACCATTTAATTTTTTTTACATACACAAAAAAAAGAAACTAATGAAATAAATTTAAGTGGACATCTGTACTTGATAAGAATAAGAATATGCCTGCTGGTTTAAAACCAGAATTAAAGCTTACATTTTAGCTCCGTGATCGCAAACCTATGCCACACGTGCTGGAAGTGGCACTCGAGGCCGTTTTGCCAGGCACAGGGCGAGGGAGAAGGCAGAAGAGGCATGCGCGTGCCCGTTTCACCTCCTCCCTGCCATTTTTGGGCCTCCCGCTATCTCTCTGATACAGCGAGAAGCCAGATAATGGCACTCGGGAGAAGAAGAGAGAGGCCCGTGCCTCTGGCTTCTCCTCCCAGCCCTTTCCCGGCCTCTCCCAGAGAGTTGGGGGCCGGGAAAAGAAGGAGTGACCGGCACGTGCCAGTTGCTCCTCCCCAAGACCTTTTCCAGCCCCCAACTGTCTCCAGAGAGATAGCTGGGGCAGGGAAAGGTCCATGAGGAGGAGCAATAGCCACGTGCCGGCTCCTGACGCCTCCCCACTGACCCTTCCTTGCCCAGGGCTCCCTCTGGGAAGGCAGCTCTGGATGAGGAACAGCAAGGGGGGGGGCAAGAATGGTGGCGTGCTGGCTCTTGGGCCCCTCTACAGGCCCTTCTTCATGGCTGGTCTTTCCTCATCCCAAAAAGGCTTCAGGGAGTCTGTTTGGAGTGAGGAAAGGCCCAGGAAGAGGAGGACTGGGCCAAGTGCCCACAGATCCGCCCCCATGGGCCTTTTCTGCCCCACAGCTGTCTCTCAGAGACAGCTGGGGGCAGGGAAAGGTGGGGAGTAGCCCTGTCCCCGGAGTGCAGAAGTCCCACCCCCACCACGCAGCCACATCCTGGGTGGGAAGAAGCCCCGCCCCAGCACACGAACCTCAAAAGGTTCGCCATCACTGTCTTAGCTCATGCTTCACATAGCCAGGAAGTTGGAAACTAAGGTTAATGCTTTGACAGACATGCCTCCTGGTCAAGAAAGATGTTGTATAATGTTATAAATTGTGTTTGCTTACAACTGTATGTACACCTATACTTTGCCTTGGTCATTCAAGCCCAAATCCAGATGGGGAAGGAGGAGCATGTGGGAAAACAAAAGGTACTCTACTTGGTTCTATACTGCCTTATGTGTCTTGCTGTAGAGTTCAACAGTGGGAGACACGGGCTGCTAATGACCTGAATGTGGTGCTGTGACTGATGACTTTGGCAGTAACGAAAAATACCCACACTTCCTTTCTGCCAAGCACTGTGTCTAGACTGCAGAAATAATCTAACACCACTTTAACTTCTCAATGCTATAGAATTCTGGGAACTACAGTTTGCTGTGGCACAAGAGCTCTGGGGCCAGGGAAGGCTAAAAATAATTGACAAAACCACAGTTCCCAGAATTCCATAGCATTGAGCCATGGCAGTTAAACTGGTGTCAAATGATTATTTTTGCAGTGCAGATGCAACCAAAGTGAGGATTCATTGTAAAAAGTCCTGTGCTACAGGAGGCTGCTTAGCTTCCTCCACTTGTCATTTCTTTTCAATCACAATACTAAACCATCCAACCAGTTTTAACTCTACTAAGCATCTCAAATTCTAAAGCAACCATATAGATCTGGCAGAACTGCCTACTAGTAGAAATGCCAACCTGGTGGTAATGAATAATTTTCTGTCACCATATTGTAATTCCAAATCCAAAACAAGAAACCTATTTAAGAAAATGACTCCCATGTAATTCCGCTCCACTACAGAACCATAGGAAAGTTACATGAAGAGGGCCCCCTCCCTCTGTTAAATCAATCCTGACAACCTCTGATGTAAGTGACGAACAAGAATAGGTCAATGCATAGGAGGATTCCATATTTATCAGCTGGACTGTCAGTAAAGTCTTTCTTCAACAATGAAGAAGGTGCAGTGTCTTCCACTGCATCTAATGGCAATGGGCTAGCTTAGAAGATGCAGGGCAGGCTGCATATCTTCAAGCTCTCTCTTTGCTGCTACAGCCCTGTATCTGCTGCTTGAAGGAACTATCGTCTTGATTAACAGGAGGCTTCCTAGGGAAGATCAAAGGTACACACTTCTAAAATGCCCAAATCTGAAATTGAAAACCTGGTATCTGGAGAGAAAAGCACCACCCGGCTACCATGATAGCCAGAGGTATAAAAAATAAAGTGTCAGAAAAGGGAGACTCGGGTTCAGTGTCCACAGTCAGAACCCAGTCACTTTTCTTCAGCCTAACTTATTTGAAAAGGTTATTCACAGCATGAAATAGGGTGGGGTAGCTGTGATTGCAGAGTGAAGCTCCTTGAAGAAAAAGATTGGGGGATAAAAACATATTAGGGCACAATGAACTCAATAGCTAAATGGTTTTCTCAAAGGACTATTTAGCATGAATTAAAAATTAGAGTTGGCTCTGTGTTCCATCTGGCAAGCCCACTATAAAGGACAGAAGTGTAAATTAAAAACATTCATTTTAACTACAAGAAACCATGTTGCCAGTTACAAAAAAAAGCCTTCTGTTTGGCAACATTTTAAAGAGTCTTAAGGTCTACTTGAATAGTAGATGGATGCATTTTACATAAATTAAATACAGAAAGAAAATGGAAGGAAGACTACCTCACCAGCTGAATGGCTGACTCATACTCTTCTGTTTCCCACACTTTCTTCTCCAAACATGCACAGTACAGTTCTCTGATCTGTAGAAGGAAAAGAATGTTTAAGAAACATATAAAAACATTTACAATAAAAAGTGCTAAGTTACTACAAGATTATTTCCCTCAAAAGCTGAATGTGTCCTTAGGACTTGCTATCAAACATGGGGGAGTCAACACGCATACCACACAGACCTTAAAAGTAACGTGGGTATTTCTGCTGAGGAGTCAGTTTCCAAATAAGCTAGTTGAAGAGTGCCGGTTAGGGGGAAAAAATGAAGACAGAACTATACAACAAACTTAGTTTCACTCTAGAAAATATAGTTTATATAATTTCCTACATCTGCGCACCCCACACCAGCAACTGAACAACAATTTTCAGTGAGAATGATCCAGAGCAGTTACAGTGCTTCAAATACTCCATTTCAAAGTCCTAACAGCCTTCAGATGATCATATATATGCACATGATATATACACTGAATGGTATTTGTCATTCAATTAAAAAAAAAAGACAGACAGAAATAAATAAATGGAATGAAATAAATAAACAGTGAAATAGAAGCAGGCCTGTAAATATTCAGTATCTCAAAAGTATACACACTTGTTTTCCTAATGGATATTTTGGAAGGGAAGATGTGAAAGCATGAAGACAACACAGAACTGGAAAATAATTTTCATGGAAAGTATGCAGGTCTTGCAGCAAAACATGCACTGTTTCCTAAAGTAATAAAAGAAAATAAAAGAAGATTCCTGGTTAGTATTCACAGTACTACTGTAAAATTATAGTTAAGTCATGGTTCTAAAAGGCAGGACCTGAGTTTTAAACATCTGAAAGACACAATGTCAAATGCCTCTGGATTTTGCAAAAATCCTAAACTATTTTCAAAGCTTTTACAAAGTATTTGTGCTCAATGATCCCTAAAACCATTAGGGCTAAAAGAATGACTCCATGAAAAATTTGAAATCACTTGTTTGACAGTATTTCTAGCACAACGGTTAGTAGGAAACATCTAAACTGTTTAAAAGATTGGCAACATCCCAACAATGTAGTGGACACAAGACACTGTCACAAGGAAAAAGTTTCATTAATCTACAACCAATTCATAGATATTGTGACAAAGCCTATAATGGGCCTCCGAGGGTTATCTTATTGCAAATAAGACAGCCAAAGCACTTCCTGAGACACTGAACTATTCACCCTGGCATGGGATTGCAAAGGATAAAGGGGGCCTGAGAATTAACTGGTTTCACATGCTTGTAGCTGGGAACTGTTTTGGGCTTTGGTCTCTCCTCCCACTCTGTCAAATAATGAGAGACAAGAGTGATCTCTCTTTAGCTGCTTCTGCCTTTGAGAGCTCCTTTTCTGTAGCTGTTTAGGCAAACATATGAAATTTCCTTCTTTACAACTCCAGGCTTGAAACAATATATCCTACTGGAAGCATACCAAATATCAAGAATGTGTTCTTCATGAATCAAGGGCCTCCACATTAAATAAAGCACCAAACTTTTCTTTATTATGAAACACCCACTCAAACCATTATTTACCAATAAGATCTTCTTTTATACCATAAAAAGAAAGGGGGGGGGGAGAGAGAGAACAAAATAATGTGGCCAGCACCTTGAAGACCAACTGGTTTTTATTTTAGCTTGAGCTTTGGTGGATATAAACCCATTCTTCAAATGTAGCACAGGTAATTCATGCTATTGGCAAGGTATAAATCTCTTAAATCTAGCGCATAGCACACAGTTAACCTCGTTTGTTTTCAAGATAACTTTAGTTTAACTTGATGCAGTGGCTCAAGTGGTTAAGATGCTGGTGCCCGGGTGCGGCATGGTGGGGTGAGCTCCTGTCACTAGTCCCAGCTTCTGCCAACTTTGTAGTTCGAAAGTATGCAAATGCAAGTAGAAAAATAGGTACAACTTCTCAGTGGGAAGGTAACAGTGTTTGGTGGAGTCATGCTGGCCACATGACCGCCAAAGCAGTCCTTGGACAATGCTGACTCTTTGTCTTAGAAATGGAGATGAGTACCACCCCCTACAGTCAGTTAAGATATTCATGTCAAGGGACTACTTTTACCTTTACCTAAACAAGCTACGGCATATGTGGTGCTCATGGATTTGAAGCTAAACTTTATCTCCTGACACCTGACAGACTGGAAGCTACATTTTTTCTCCATGCTTTCTATAAAGATAAAATTAAAAATATGTGACTTTTCAAGCTCTTATAATATTTCTCCTTGTACATATATTTTTTGTATGAGCCAGAAAACCTAGTGCCACAAAATAACAAAATCTCTGGAATAATGCTTGCAATTCTCAGTTGAAGAGGCTAGTCTTCTAAAGAGATAGCCCATTTGTCCTTGTCTAGCAGGACTATCTAATCTGAGGTTATATCCTCCTGTTGCACATATTTCATTTTGCAAGATCTTCAGAGCTTTGCAGATTTAAGGCAAAAATCCATTTGTATGACATTTCCCCTAAATTTTGTGGGTACATATGACAGATAATTTTTACTAGGTTCTTTTGTTTGATGGCATTGGGCTGTTTTGACAGGATTTTCCATTAACCTCAAACATGGTTATAACTTTGAAATAAAATATGTCAATTCCCAAAGAAGGGAGATTTAATTCAGCTTTATAAAATCCTTTTCTAAGTTAGAAAAATGTAACATTGAATTATTGGTGCTTTTACTGCTGTTGTTTTCTACTTTATCTTTCTATGGATGAACGATTTCTAGCAGTTCAAGATGAACTCAAATCTCCACAGACTTAGAAAGAGGAGGAGGCTGATCTTTCAGAAATAATCCTTCACTTCTAAGATAGCAGAGCAGCATTTTAATGCATATTAGATTTAAGTCTTTTAAGAAACATTCTGCATTACTTGTGTCTGTTGGGGGAGCAGTGTCTTCTGTTTGGTTTGATAGTTTTTTTACCTAGAAAGCTTTCTTTACTTCCAGCAGCCAGGAATTCATGTCTCTTTCAGTACCACCATCTGCTTTGCTAACATTCACAATTTTGTCGATCACATAAGTAAGAATCTAAAACTGAGGGTAAATCTTACTAAATTCAGTTGTTACTTCTCAGTAAATAGGTACTGTGTTGGACTGGCTGCAAGGATCATAAGCAAGCTTACCAGAGGCATGTCTATTCAGTGAGTGGACTGGTTTACACATGACAACAAACTACTGGTATGTCTTGCACTTTTATCTTTCCTCCATATACTTGTTGCATTTCAGTGATACCTCTCCATTAAGTTAACCGAAATCTCCTTTATAGCTGAATCAGAAAATCACAGCTGGTGCTAAAGAGGAAGTAATGAATTGTTGTACATGAGGTGAACAGAAAGGGCACATTCATGGACTGTTGTTCACATGAGTAAGCAAACTTAGGCAGGTTACAGACCGCCGAAATGCGGCGGTCTGCTGCCGCCATCGGTTGCTGCATCCAGGAACCGCAGCAGCCAAACGGCGCGGTTCCCAGATGCAGCAAAGAAGGAGCATGAAAATCACACTCCTTCTTGCTCCCTGGAAAAGACGCCGCGAGGTGCTAGTCACGGACTCGCGGTGTCATTTCCGGGGCATGACGTGCGGACGCAGAGCGTCCGTTACATCAAGATGGCAGCGGCCGTGTGGAACGGCCATCGCCATTTATTACGGACTCAGTCCGTGGTAGGGTTAGGGGCGTCAGGAAGAGACGCCCCTTTCTAACCCTAGCACGGACTGAGTCTGTCCTAGGGTGCCCGTTTATAACGGGCCTTAGATTCTCTTTGTCAGTCTAGCAGAAAAACAACAGTCTATACTCTATTGCTATTGCATAATTGTTGATTAATTGTTTACTGATTTGTTTTCAAATTCTGTATCATATTAATTGCTTTGAGATACAATTCTTGCCAGACAAGGAAAACAGAAATATTTTTATTAAATAAATAACATAAGGAAGATTTAATTTATTTTGTGCACCATACACAGAGGCTGCTTTCACAAGTTTAAATGCAGAATTATGACAACCTGATAAGAGATTGTGTCTAACACTGGTTGTGTCACTTGATTTTTTTTTCTTGTCTTCCTATCCGCTTTTGTCTCAAACTTGGCACTGAAGCACCAAACACATTTCCATAGCAAGATATGTACTTCTCCACTGTAAACCATATTTTTAAATAAAAAAAACCCCATGGTTCAGAATTATCATGACATAGAATACTTTGCCTGGGCAATGTCTCAAGAAAACAATGCTCTCCCTTTTTAAAGTTTTCAAATACACATATACGGTATTAATTTTTAGTAGCAGGTGAGGCAGCCCAAAATAAGAGAATAGAGAGCACAAATTCAATTCAACTATTCCTGATTTTACACATGTCCCCTAATTCTCTAATTCTAAACCATTCTTCCTTTTCCTCAAAGGAAACTCTGATAGTATCTTATTGGAGATTTCTTTTGTTGTATGTGTTTTAAAGTGGCAGATCCTGAGGGAGCCTCTGAATATATATTTTTAAAATAAAGAAAGGAGGTTAATTTATCTTGTGTATTTTTCGAGTATGCTTACTACTATTCCCCTTTCAAGCCACAGCTACAATAATATTTTCATTGCTAATAGATTGATTGAAGTTGGTTAACTTCCCAGAAATATGTATACTAGGGTTAGAACTAAGGTGTGTGTGCTCTCTCTGGGAATGAACATGGCCCAACATCACTATTTTTATCTTTGAAACAAATCTTTGAAGCAATTTAGGCTGACTAGTAGTACATGTCCGAAGATAACTTCACAGATATATGAGTCCTGGTCACTCCAGTCTGTGTCTACCATCCCAATGTCTATACCACACTAGAACTATCAGGTCAGGTGGTGGTGAGGTGCCAGTCTTTTATACAGTATACGGACATTCTGTACTTAACTGTGAATTCCAGTCCTGGTTGAGGAAAGGAGGCCAACTAGACCCAACCCGACCTATCCTCCTTCTGTACAGAACACTCCCTGCTTGTTTTCTGCTGCTCCAGAGACTAGGACCTGAAACAATGAATGCAAGCTACAGGAAAAGAGATTCCACTTCCACATTAGGAGGAACTTCCTGACAGTAAGGGCTATTCGACAGTGGAACAGATTCCTTCCTCGGAGTGTAGTAGAGTCTCCTTCCTTGGAGGTCTTTAAACAGAGGCTGGATGGCCATCTGTCAGGGATGCTTTGATTGTGAGTTCCTGCATGGCAGAATGGGGTTGGACTGTATGGCCCTTGTGGTCTTTTCCAACTCTATGATTCTAGGATTTTAACTTCATTTAACACCGACTGAATCCCCACTCTCTGCCTTGTCTTTCAAATGACCAGGAGCACCTCTGCCTTGTCTAGATTACGTTTCAATTTGTTTGCTCTCATCACCATTACTGATGACAAGCACCAGCATGCTTGGATTGAGATGGAAAGTAGTACAGCTGGGTGTCATCTGCCTATTGATAGCACTGCATGACAAAATTCCATGTCCCCCATGCTATTTACAATATTCAGGAGTCTGCCAGCACCAGCTTCTGCGTTTGCCCATCAACAACAAATGGAGCCACTGTAAAGTAATGCCTCCAATTCCCATCCCAATGAGGCAGCTCAGGATACCATGATCAATGATACTGAAAGCTGCTCAGAGATCCAGCAGAACCAACAGAGTCACATTCTTCCTGTCATCCACCAAGGCCATCAAAGCTGTTTCTGTCCC
This sequence comes from Sceloporus undulatus, assembly GCF_019175285.1. NCBI lineage: Eukaryota > Metazoa > Chordata > Lepidosauria > Squamata > Phrynosomatidae > Sceloporus > Sceloporus undulatus. The sequence goes on from NW_024802938.1 coordinate 669,372, forward strand.
TTAACCAGGCCTGAATAATCCATTTCATCCAAAAATCCCTGGAGCTGAGGCCAGATCAAGATAAGATCCTCAAGTCCAAAGATATATAATTTGAATAACGAGGTCAAGATTATCCATACCATAATATTTCTCATTTCTATGTATGGTTGTGAAAGCTAGATAGTGAAGAAAGCTGACAAGAAGAGAAATCAACTCATCTGAAATATGGTGCCAGAGGACAGTTTTACAGATACCATGGACTGCCAAAATGACTACAGTAATATACTGGCCACATTATGAGACAACATGAGTCATTAGAACTGATAATGGGAGATTGTAGGAAAAGATGGAAATATCACAGGTGGGCAGACTTAATGAAAAAAGCCAGAGCCCGAAGTTTTTAAGACCTAAGCAGTTACTGAGGAGAGGTTGTCTTGGAGATCTCTCATTCACAGCTACACTGTAAGTTGAAACTGGCTTGAAAACAATAAACAATACAGTGGGCCCTTGGTATCCACTGGGGTTTGGTTCCAGGACCCCTGTGGATAGCCAAATCTGTGAATGCTCAAATTGTATTATATGCAAAGGCATAGTAAAATTCTGTCTTTTATATAAAATGGCAAAATCAAGGTTTGCTATTTGGAATTTATATATTTTTGGAATAGTTTCAAGCTGTGTATACTTGAATTCATGGATAAAAAAATCCATGGATAGGGGAGGAGGACTGTACTGTTTTTTTTTTTCTGTTTATGTCAAACAGAACCATGACACCAAATTAGGGGGAGTAGCTAATACCCCAGAGGACAGGATCAAGATTCAAAATGACCTGAACAGACTAGAAAACTGGGCCATAGGTAACAAAATGAAATTCAACACGGAGAAATGTAAGGTACTGCACTTAGGACCATTGATCTAAAGGATGGAGCAAAGGAAAACAATGCCAAGTAACCTACAGTATTCCAGTAGGTGTAACTGTTTGTGCTCAAAATAAAGGATGGACGGATGAGAAAGTAGAGAGGGGTCAGTGATTCCTGGACGGATTACATGTTTGCCTTTCACCAAGGGATCGTTCATTTTCTTAAAATAAGAGTTAAAGTACTGTACAGTACTTACACTGACCTGTGGATAAATCGACTCAGGTTTTTGGGGGACAATTTTTTGACTAAAATTTCTAGACTTATATATGAGTATATACAGTAATCTTGCATAGTTTAGGCTGAAATTATTGAATGTAAAATGCAAAATAATGTACTTTTTAGTATCACATTGCTTTACATAGAAATATTACAGTTATCTGGAAGATGAATTGTTTAGATGTTTTAATTTTAAAAGTTACCTTTAAGCCTCTGTCATCTGTCAGCAGTACGGTCTGCTGGTTTGATACCTGCCTTTCAACAAACCTAAAGAAAGGAAAGGAAAAGGCTAGTTTCAAAATGTGTATAATCTTCTTTTCAAAGAGATTTTGCTTCAGAAAATTACAGTGGGGCCTAAGTATCCACGGACTTGCCATCTGCAGATTTGAGCATCCGCAAAGAGCAAGCCCACACGGTTCCCAATGCAGTGCATGCACACAGCTGCACAACCATTGGGGACAAAGAAGTCCTCCTTCCCTCCCATCTTCCTTTCCTCCCTCCCTCTCCTAGGCTTCTGCCCCAGGCTTGGCTTCGGGGGCAGAGGCTGGAGCCCCATCAGCGAGAGGGAGCTGGAGCTGGCATGAGGGTCTTGAGGTGTTGGACCTGGGGGCAGGGGGATCCTTGGTCCTGGCACCAGCTCCTTCTGGCCAACGGGGTTCCAGCCTCCGCCCCTGATGCCAAGTCCGGGACTGAAGCCTTGTAGGCGAGGGGGGAGGGAAGACTTCAGTCTCATTGTTTCTAATGGCGGTGTGGCCATTGGGGTCGTTGGAACTTGAGCATCTGCCCATTTTGGTATCAGCAAGTCGGGTCCGGAATGGAACCCCCGCAGATACCTAGGGCCGACTGTATTTGATAATATTTTGAAACTCGAGTTCATGTACTAGGTGCTGGTCCACTGTGCCGTGGTCCCAGCAGGTGGTGAGAGGTCCTCCCTCCATCCCAACTGCCACTGCTGTGGCATTTGAGAGAGAGAACAGCAGGCAGCCTCTTCTGAGATTTAAACAAACTAAGATGATTTCAGAAAGACTACAATGATTAATAGCAATGACAGAAAGCTCATAATGAAGAATGAAGGGGAACAGAAGAAGGTGAGGCAAGTTACAATAGGGAAGGTACATAAGTCTACCCTTGACCATTGAAAGACAAGAACATTTTCTTTTCAAACTGTATTGGCAAGTGCATGTGTTTGCACAATATTCTTGTAAACATATATGTTCATGCATGGAAAACAATGAGTTGTTGGTTAGGTTAGAATCTCTTTGTGAAAGGGAAGGTGACTTATAATTCTCAGGACAGTACCAGTAAATGAAAGTCTGTTTAACAAAAGCACTGATTAATGATCCACTGGTTGAAAAAAAATGTGGTTGCATTAACTAGTAACACTAAAAGATTTTGTTGTGTGACTTCAAGTCATTTCTGATTTATGGCAAGCCTAAAGGTGAAGCTATCACAGGGTTTTCTTGGCAAGATGTGTTCAAAGATGCTTTTACCTTGCCCAAGGCTGAGTGAAGATTCAAACCCTGGTCTCTATGTAGTCTAACATTCAAACTGCTACATACATTGGCGCAAAGGATACACGACCACAAATGAAACCACTTATGGTCCAAAACACACTGCAGAAATAATCCAATTTGAGACTGCTTTAACTGCCCTGGCTCAATGCTAGACAATTCTGAGAACTGTAGTTTTGTGAGACATTTAGCCTTCTGTGTCAGAGAGCTCTGGTGCCACAATAAACTACAATTCCCAGGATTCCCTAGCACTGAGCCAGGGCAGTAAAAGCAGTCTCAAACTGGATTATTTCTGCAGTGTGTTTTGGACCTTAGTGACTACTGTAATACTGTTCTGGATCTTTTTTCTGAATGTTTCACACTGAAATCACAGGGCCACGCATGAAATCTTGCCTAGCTCATTTTAACTTGAATTCACTGTATCAGAGACCCCAGGGCCTTCCCATCTTACTCTTTTTATTGTCCTCAGCCCCCCCCCCCACCTTCCCTTAAACCCACTTTTTCGTTGCTTACCACCAGGTACACCTAGAACACTTTCAGCTATGAAGTATTTCCCCACTCTCAAGCAACTGTACTTATTATCTAATTATCTGCTTTATTTACTTACTGATGGCCATTCAGAATCCCTAAGTGTACCCCTGAAACAAGCCAAACTACTCTTCAAGCTGGTACACATACTGCTCTTGCCTTCTACTAGCTAAAGTTGTTATCCATGAGTGATTCCAGGCTCCCCAAAAATGTTTTTTAGAACAAATATCTCTTAATTCTCCAAGCTCCTGAGTATCTATAGTTAGAACAATATAACAGAGCTATGAGATTAATGTGGACTCACTTCCAAATTATGCCACCCGTAGAGTCAAGCAACTGATTAAAGAGAAAATTTATATTGCTTCCAAATGGGCTGATCTTCTTGCACTCCCGAACTCTTCTTTTTGGTACCCATTGTATAAGACATTGTTTGGGTTAGATCATTACTTTCATAATCTTACTCTGGCCCCTGCTAGAAAAGCATTTACTGCTCTAAGGTACCAATGTATGCCTTCTGCCTATTTGATGGGCAGATATACCGTATATACTCATGTATAAGTCGACCGCAGGTTTGGGGGCCAAAATCTTGGATTTTGATATGACTCTTAGATAAGTCGAGGGTAAAACTTAGGGATGTGTAACAAAAGGGCTTTCTAAACCGGCATTTGGGACGTCCTCCGGACGTCCCATTTTAAAAAAGGGGCGTCTCTTTTAGACGCCCCTGGGCCTAGTACGGACTCCGTCCGTACAAGATGGCGGCGCCCTTTCTACATGGGCGCCGCCATCTTTGCGTATCGGACGCTTAGCGTCCAGACGTGTCGCGCCGCTGCTGACGTAGCGAGCGCGCCCCTGGCGCCTCGCTACGTCGCAAATGCGACGCAAAAAGAAGCTCCATTTTGGAGCTTCTTTTTTCGGTCCGCGCAGGAGTCGGGCCGTCTGAAGGCTCCGGCTCCCCCGCGGACCTTCTGGCGGCGGCGGCAGAGCGCCGCAAAGCGGCGGTCTGTACCCCGCCATTGGTTCTAAAAGATGAAGCAAAAGAAAACAGTGCCAGAGAACTAGCAGTGATTAATTTCTATAACTTTATAACTTTCCATAAATTTCCTTTGTATATTCAATCACTTTTAGCTTGAATGATGCTGTGTAAGAAGCTCTCATTTTCTTTGCACAACTCATTTTGTAGAGAGCAAAAGCTAATTTTCCTATTTTGAAGTACCTACTGTTTTAATAGTGGGATGGATGGGAGACTTTTGCTTGGATTTATTGCAATATCACACACATATAATAAAGTAAAGAAAAACCTGCCTTTCTGTACTAGAGGTACAGTGGTGAAAGAAGTACAGCAGAGAGAGGTAAGATCTTTGTCCCTCTGAAGAGAACACAGAAGTAGCACCAACACTCTACTCTCTCTGGAGGCCTTTTGCAATGCCTGGATGGAAAAAAGGAACTACAGTGGCCCTTTGAGGCTTTTCTGGTGCAGCAGAGAAGCGGCCACTGTCTGCCAAGGAAGGGAAGTACCAAAAAAGCCACTGCCGGAGCTGTTTGTTTTTTTTTACTGTCAGGCATTGCAATAGAACAGACCATTGGAGACTTCTTCAGCAAGAAGGTTGGGGTATCCCACCAGGGTATCTTTAACTATTAAACAAACCCCTATCACCTCTCTGTTTCTCTTGCCATTCCTTCAGAATTTATATGTTTGTGCCGACAGCACTTCTGATTACATGCTGTTACAAAGGCAAATCAATTTTCAAATTAAAATGCAGCTTGCTTCTTCAGCACAACAACTAGTGCTGAGATTCCTCAAGTTGTATATACAACGTGTCCCCCAGACATGGGAGAGCCTGAATAAAATACGTCCATTTTTAGGCTAGAAGATGTCAGGTTCTACAGTTGGATCTATGCAGTACACATGCAAACTCCCAGCCTAAGATAATATCATGCACAATTATCAGGTTCACATGTACAGTTGCCCCTCCGTTTGCATGGACTTCAGATCCACCACCCTCGCTTACACGCAAGGAGCAAACGGACGGGGTTAAAATGAGGGGGGGGCGCCTGAAGCGTGCGCCCATAGCCGTTCGTGGGCACGTGCCCCCATTAAACCCTATGGGACTTGAATATCTGCGAGTTTCCATTTTTGTGGGGGGGGGGTAGGCCCAGAACGGATACCCCCCAAAACGGAGGGTTGACTATAGTTATATACATGCAAATTTTATCAACTGAATACATGTTTTTATACGGCAGCATATTTTCATTTTTTACCTTCTAAAAGATGGCAGTCTTCGAATATTTTCACACTGACTGTGTGATAAAACATTAACTCTCTTCTTAGCTTCCTGAGGTTCACAGCATAGCACACTGAGTGGCTGGGAATAAAAATGCTCCAAAAGACACAGCTGTAGAAACAAAGTAGAGGCCTTATGCAAAATGTTTGGGACCAGGAGTGTTTTTGATTTTGGAGTTTACTGGATTTGGGGATATTTGCATGTATATAATGTGATATGTTGGAGAAGGGGCCCAAGTCTAAACATGACATTCATGTATGTTTCATGTTACCTTCACATAACCTGAAGATAATTTTATGAACAGTATTTTTAATAATTTTGTGCGTGAAACAAAGTTTGTACTGTATACACTGAACCATCAGAAAATAAAGGTGTCACCATCTCAGTCACCCAGGTGAACAATTTTAGATTATGTAGTATTTCAGATTTTGGATTTCCAAATAATAATAATAATAATAATAATAATAATAATAATAATAATAATTTATTTATTTATTTATACCCCACTCTTCAGCCAAGGCTATCAGAGCGGCTTAAGGGAGACTCAAGGTGTAGTCATAATGTATAATGATTCTGAGATCCGCAGTACTTTCAAAACTTACATATTCTGATTCAATCCTTAAATTAATAATGAATTGCATTTCCAATATGCCACAAGTTCCACAAAATGGATTACTGATTAAACAGGTCTACTAATACAGTGGGCCCTTGATATCTGATAGGGTTTGGTTCTAGGACCCCCTATGGATACCAAAATCTGTGGATGCTGAAGTCCCATTAAATACAATGGGACAGTAATGGTGTCCCTTATATAAATCAACATCTACTTTTTGGAATTTATAGTTTTTTAAAATATTTTTGAAGCTGTGGATGGTTAAATCGTGGATGTGGAGTGCCAACTGTATACTTTACTGCAGACAGAGATCAAAATCTGTGGCATATTTAGAGATACTGAAATGTTACTGAAAATACATATACAGCGTGCCCGCATCATATGCGCTATATGTGGCTTTCAGCATATGCTGAAAGTTGTGCGGGAGTGCACGGGGCGCAAGGGGTGGGGCTTCCCATTTAGATACCTGGGGCACGCACCCATGGCACGTGCGTGCACTGCCATGCTGCCACACTGCCGCATGCACGAGCCCCATTCACTTGAATGGGTCTTGAGCATGCATGGTATTTGTGTTCCGCGGGGGGGGGGGGGGGTTCCGGAACGGATCCCCCGCGTAAGCCACGGGCAGACTGTACATTATCCTACAGAAACACATATCATCAAACTTCTCTTTAATTCTGTTGAAAGACTGTTCTAAAGGCACTTTACTTCAGCAGTTTACTAGATTTATCATTTTGCATAAACACTTCCTGTTAATTCCACCTCCAGTGTGATATTACTCAAACAAATACTTTTTTTCATTTTAGGACTGTGAGACTCATACCTAATCCCCAGTTAAACTAGAAATTAGATCTGAACAATCTGGTCTAAATTCAAAAACTTGATTACTTGCAAAAAGCTGTGATGCCTGTAGCAGCTTCCTCGGTGATTTAATAGCTGCAGAAACATACACAGTGATGATCTGCTGTTTCCATTTAAATAAATGGGGCAGCCTGCTTGCACAAGAGAAAACCAGAGCCACTTGCTTCATTTTTATGCTTTTTCACTTTGTTTTGTATTGCTCATTGAATTTGGGAAAAAATCAATTAGTGCCTCTCTGATGATGCAATTACTCCTGTCAGCAAGTTAGAGAGAGTAAAGATTCCCCTTCATGTCTTTTACACATATTTCAAGTTATTTGTTTACCACCCACTTCTGTCTATACCAGAGACAGCATGTGATTATGAATCACAACTAAAATGTTTTCCCTGTATAACTTTTCAATTTTTCTTGGTATTCCAAAAATGTCTTATTTTTTGTGCCAAAATTTACAATCAGTTTTCAAAGCATATAATTACTGTAGCAAAATATGGCCAATGAGATACTTTGCTAACCTGCTTTAACATACCAAAAGAGGAGATAAACTTTTTCTGCCAGTTTTTGTTTTTATGGTACACTGATGAAAATATCATAGAATCATAGAGTTGGAAGAGACCACAAGGGCCATCCAGTCCAACCCCATTCTGCCATGCAGGAAATCACAATCAAAGCATCCCCAACAGATGGCCATCCAGCCTCTGCTTGAAGACCTCCAAGGGAGGAGACTCCACTACACTCCGAGAGAGTGTGTTCCACTGTCGAACAGCCCTTACTGTCAGGAAGTTCCTCCTAATGTTGAGGTGGAATCTCTTTTCCTGTAGCTTGCATCCATTGCTCCTGGTCCTAGTCTCTGGAGCAGCAGAAAACAAGCTTGCTCCCTCCTCAATATGACATCCTTTCAAATATTTAAACAGGCCTATCATATCACCTCTTAACCTTCTCTTCTCCAGGCTAAACATCCCCAGCTCCCTAAGTCATTCCTCGTAGGGCATGGTTTCCAGACCTTTCACTATTTTAGTTACTCTCCTTTGGACACACTCCAGTTTCTCAATGTCCTTTCGGAATTGTGGTGCCCAGAACTGGACACAATATTCCAGGTGGGGCCTGACCAGAACAGAATATAGTGGCACTATGACTTCCCTTGATCTAGACACTATACTTCTATTGATGCAGCCTAAAATTGCATTGGCCTTGTTAGTTGCCGCATCACATTGTTGACTCATGTTCAACTTATGGTCTACATGGACTCCTAGACCCCTTTCACACGTAGTTTCATTCAGCCAGGTGTCCTCCATCCTATATCTGTGCTTTTCGTTTTTTCGCCCTAAGTGCAGTACCTTACTTTTCTCCATGTTGAATTTCATTTTGTTAGCTATGGCCCAGTTTTCTAGTCTGTTCAGGTCTTGATCCTTTCCTCTGGGGTGTTAGCTACTCCCCCTAATTTGGTGTCATCTGCAAATTTGATAAGTATGCCCCCAATTTTGTCCTCCAAGTCATTGATAAAGATGTTGAATAGCACTCGGCCCAGGACAGAGCCCTGTGGGACCCCACTGGTCACTTCTCCCCAGGATGAAAAAGAGCCATTATTGAGTACTCTTTGGCTTCGGCCAGTCAACCAATTACAAATCCATGTAACAGTTGCCTTGTCTAGCCCACATTTTACAAGTTTGTTTGCAAGAATATCATGGGGAACTTTGTCAAAGGCCTTACTGAAATCAAGATATCTGAAATCAAATCAAAATATGAGTCTTCTGACACATTTTCACAAGGCAAAGGTGAGGTTCTTGGCTGCTGTAGCCAACACTCTGCAAGTACAGTCCAGAGCAGCTGAGTGGAGGATCACTCCAGGGCAGGCAGAGATTGCTGATGGCATCAATGACCACCACCTGCCTTTCCACAGTGTTAGCTGCGGGCACTCATCTACCACCCTCCCGGAAATAGAGGGTAAAAGAGAGAAGGCTCTTCTTCCTCCTAGCACAGTGGCTGCCCAAAGTTTAGCCTATTAAGGCAAGTCTAGTGATGATCACAAAATTCCACTTCAAGGTTTACCACCTCAGTTGCTGTTTGCAGTTTCTGATGATGACTTATAATAGTGACTATAGGGGGGGAAATGCTCTGCACATGGACAATTAGATGTCAGAGGAAAGTCTTCTGACTCATCTTTCTTCTTCCATGTCCATTTTGTTACATGCACAGAATTTCCTTGTCTGCAGGTGTATTCAACCACATGAACTCCAATCTGCAGTGGTATGATCAAGAAACAGACATACCACCTCATTGTGAGAATGGAAAGTTATACACCACAATAACTTTCAAAGTTAGTCAGCAGTTCTAATCTCTGCTTACCTGAAATCCCTTAATGAAGTTCTGAACAGAAAAATCATGATACAAAAATATGTTTATTAGCACTTGCAGAACTTTCTCACTAAGTTTAAAGGGAAATTGACTTGTCAGAAGAAGCTGAAACAGAGAAAAGTAAAGATGAATACATTATTTCTTTATGAGATAAGAATACATAACAATTGTTTTAAAATGGTTGTCAATGAAATCCAAAGCTTATGCGGTTTTCTCAATTGGAATCTCAAAAACAGCAGACACTCATCAATACTTCCCCACAGTATGTTTTGGGCACGTCCATGTTTTGAACTTCCACTCCCAGAATCTTGGCTACTCATCATGCTTGATAGGGCTTCTGGGAATTGAAGCCCAAAACATCACTAGGACCAATGGTTGAAAACTCACATAAAGGAAATGCAACTCAAAGTGCTAAAATTGCCCCAGAACACTGTTAGTCTCCAAGGCATTCACTGCCAGTTCCTGATAAGTTTCCAGGAAAGAAAGAAACCATTGTAGCCAGTGGGCACAAATATGATGCCAATACCTGGCATACTGGAGAATTATTGCTGGTCCCCCACATCAAAATGCCTGAGAAGCACTGTCCTAGAATATGTTCCCGAATCTTTGAAAATGCATATGGGTTCAGTAGTGGACAAATCAATTTAGCAAGTACAGTGAGCCATCCACATTCACTGGGGTTAGGGGCACAGGGCCACCATGAAAATGGAAAAATGCAAATTAAAAAAAAACACTATTTGTTTACCTATGAGAACACCTCTCTAGGATTCTCTGGGTTCTCCAACACAACTCTATGATCAATATCTGCCAGAGGTTGAAGACAGAATTATGCTGGAGGAGCTACAAATGCCTACAGAAGTGTTCTCTTATAAATCTCTAGGTCTTCCAGTGCAACATCTGGTAAAATGTGGCCACAGAGTTTCACTGGAAGACCTGAAGATTCCTAGATAAAATACATTAATCAAATCCATGAATAATCAAACCCACAAAAGTCAAAGCTGCAAATGTAGAGGGCCAACTGTATTCCCTTGACAGTAGAACCATAAATAGGTATAGCAAAAGCAAATTGTTATATAGCTATTAAGACAGAAACATATATAATTTAATTTTGTAATTTACTTAAATATCTAGTTTGCCTCATTCTGGTGTTTCACAATAGACAACTACTGTAATTAAGTCAAAAGCAAGAATTTCAAATCCCACTCTGGAACTGAATAAATGAGTTAAGCAAGCACTGAACTGTCTTGCCAAATTAAGCACTCTGTTAAACTGCTTTTAAAAAATCAGACAAAGCATTTATCAAAACCCCATACCTCTTTCCATTTGTCACATGATTTGAATTACAGCACATGACTACATACTAGTACTATTACAGTATTCATCTTTACTGCTTTTAGCATTCTATGTTAAAACGCATTTTATCCCACAGGGAGGTAATTGTAATTCATTAAATATCAGAAGCATTACCATTTCCTATATAATAATTCTCCAGCAAACTCATATACAGATTTTCACTGAAATGACTGTATATACTGCGTATTCAGCAGCGTGCCTCCACTGCCCCAAAATGCTTCCAGCATATTAAGAAAGACTGCTTCTTCAATAACAAATAATTGTAGCAAGTTTGACTTCTACTATACTTCATCATTTCATAAAATACATATTTTGCTTTCTAATTAAATAAAGACAATTACCTTGTCAATTACTTTAGTCAAATGCTCTTTGCAAGACAGAGACTGGAAGAGCTCTATGCATAGCAAAGAGGAAACTGAATGAGGAAGTAATTTATGGATGATCATTGGAGAAGTGGCAATTCCAAAAATGAGTACCAATGGAAATTCACATATGCAATGACTTAGACATATGAGAGAAAAACACAGGAGGAAAAAAAATTAAGTTATATATAACGATCAGATGACAATACACTTTCACCATACCTCTATGCTTAAATAATTTATCAGCACTTATTATCAATACTAATAATTTATCAATACTGATATATTGTGTCCTGCCAAGTGCTCAGTCTCTGCAGCCTCAGAGAGAGCTCAGATACAGGAGCTCTACCAAGTCCCTGGTTGGCCAGACTAATATTGCTAAAGAGCAGCGTTCAGCTGAACAGATACAACTTGTACAGACCTGCTGTAGTTGACTAGCATATCTGAATTGCAAGAAGTTTTTTTTTACATCTTGAGGTTTTTTTCCCCACAAACAAGAGTGTAAGTTATAACTAAAAATGATTTATAGGGCAGAAATAGCAAGTAAAGCTGTGTGTAGACAAAGTTAAATATTACCTGCATTAGTGAACGTTGTATGCTTTGACTAGTATAATAAATCATGCAAAGGCAGGCAATATCTTTACTTATGTGTATAATGTATTCTGATTCAGCTAGTGTGTGGAGGAGTAAAAATTTTTGGAGTGCATTGAAATTTGGAGTGCTATTGGAAATTTATGAGCAACCCAAGGACTTCAGCTAGTATAGCAATTGAGTTTTGTGCCAGTATCTATTTTTGTATTTGTGCAGAATAATGGTGTATGCACAATCCAGGTAAAAGTCCAATGTGCAGAATTATTACATATTTTATTCTTTAGGGAAGCTTCTGTCCACATACAAAATAATGCACACAAATACTTCAACAAAGGGACTGAGCAGACAGGCCAGGAAAACAGAGGCTCAGCTCATGATTTCCTGGCCCAGGTGCCAACCTGAATCAGTCCCTGGGCTGGTGCGGGATTGGCTTACATGCCTGCCTGTACCAATGCCATGTACAAAGTACCACCATGTGCCCCTTACCTCTATCCATCATTGCCACTAATGAGTAGACTCCCATCACTGTGTGTGACGCAAGTCTGCTAACTAATGGCAACCATGAATGGAGGTAAGAGGCACACAGGGAAGTTTGATCAACCACGGTTTGCTGCAGTTTCCAAGAAATTCTGCAGCAAATGGAAGGTCAATTTGACCTGCATTAAAGGACTCTTACCCTGGGATCAGGCTTGATCCTGGCCCAAGGGTATTGGCCTGCATCGTCCCAACAGGACAATGTGAGGCTGGGGAGAACGCAAGCCTTTTGACCTGTGTGAACAGCCCCCAAAACACCTAAACTAGATGATCATCTGCCTCTTAACTGAGAAATCCTGTATAAACAAAGCAAAAACAATGTTAAAGTGTTGTGCAACTTCTCTTGTCTATGAGTATGTTTATTGCTTTTATCTAATTTCTACTTCTGATTGCTATTTTTTTATTTCTACTTATCAGTAAACTAATCTAACTCAAGCCATTTTCTTATTCAGAAATCCAGGAGAATTTTCCTGGTTTTTTTTTTTTTTAATTCTTTGAATGCCTCTGAGCTGCATTTCTATTTATATTTACCCAAAGTTTAGTTAAATATATTTACAAGCAAGTATGTATTCCACTGCAGCTTCAATGACTTATGCCTAAAATATGCCTAAACATAAGTGGTAAATCTGCTTCTGTAGGAATTGTATACATTTCTGTAACCTCAGCCCATAATTTAGTTTCTTGAGCAAAATAGAGCAATTCCAACCTGTATTTTTAATTTATAAAAACAGCAAAAAAAAAAAAAAAAAAAAAAGCTGATATAAATCAAGATTATCTATTCATTTCCTATAGAAAATACAGTGGAACAGAGCATTGCTGTTTTGGAAACTCCTCTCATATTACCTGCTGATAATTATGAAATCCTGCAGTACTTTGGATGTGAAACTTTCTATATCCTTGAAAATAACCACAACTGGAGGAGATTCCCAATGGCTAGATGAAAATATTCTTTTTTTGCATGGTGTTTCAGTATCTGCTTTCTTCAATTCATAGCACATGCATTGAAAGATAATTCAGGAAAAGAGCGAAGTTAATGTTTTGTTCCAAAACAATGAACTTTGCTAAAGATAAATAAGAATCAATGCCTGCATCGGACAGGAATTGCATTGCATTATGGAAGAAAGATGGGATATAAACATGAAAAATAACATACAGGGCATACAGAACAAAAACTCTTTCTGGAACAGAGACTACATCTTCCATTAAGCTCAATAATTGTTTTTAAAACTAGTAAAACTATCTACAGCAGCAGAAAATGGCTGGGCTCATGAAGGAAGAAAGATGATTTCTTCTCTTTCTGTAAAGAAATATACGAGAAGCCTAAAGAGGGGGGCAAAGGGCAGGGCAAGAAAACGTTTCTCTACCAAAGGTACAGTTTCATACCCTTGCTGAAAAATAGCATGTTCATGTATGTACTCAGATATACCCGAGCATAGTTCTTTAAAGAGATGTCTGGATACCAACACAGGATGCTTATTTGCATCCTGACAACCCACTTGGGGCAAAACACAGAAAAAAACCATATTGGGTCTTGGAAATAGGTATGATAAACAGATTGGGGAAATGAAGCTGACCTTGGTTATATTCCTATACCAATCAGTAAGAGATGACACAGAATAACGTATCCTGTTTGGAGAAATCTTGGAAGAGCCTTCGTCTTCAGATGAATCCATATCTATAGGGCAGCCCATCAGCTGAATCATCAGCTTCTGCAATAGGTTTTTAATGCCTTGAAAATGCAAATCATATATTTAGAAAGATAAAACACTTTTGCATGTTACTCTGAAAGAACAATACCCCAAACTGTATTTTGAAAGATTTTACCTGATTTTATGCCTTGTTTAATTTTACTCATGGAACCCCTCAAGCGAACTAAATAAACAAGCTTGCACAAAGATAAGCCAGATAGTTCAGTCAAAACTGTTCAAATTAAGCAAATTTGCTTAAAATTGGTTTATACTTCATTATTTAAAATACTATCTTACAATGTGAAAGCTCCCATATCGAATCGATGGAACCTCCAGTTAAAGACAAATAGGACTGTGCCTAACTATGCTGATTTTGAGGAACATTTCTTATGTTATTGATGCAATTTACCTATAAACAATCTTTACCTGGACATTCCTTTGATCTCAGTGTCACTACAAAAGGAGTAACATCATCTTGAAGAACTTCAGCAAGTCTTTTACATGTCAGATCATGGTCTGTAACATTCACACCTAAGAGAAGAATCAGGAAAAATAAAGAACATAAGCTTCATGCTGAATCTGATCAAGGGCTGCCAACCTCGTTGCCTTTTAAAAAACCTAAATAACGCAGCATTGAAATCTTTCACCAGGGACTGGTTACTGTGGCAAACTGTGACTATGTATTCCTAATACATATAGCTGAGGGACTGTGCATTACTCACACTGTACAGCCTGTGTCTAAGGGATAGTCTACACATAAGTGTGTTATGCACATTTGCAATGACAGTTGTCTTCATAGTTTTTTGTGGGTTTTTCGGGCTATGTGGCCATGTTCTAGAAGAGTTTATTCCTGACGTTTCGCCAGCATCTGTGGCTGGCATCTTCAGAGAATGCTGACCTGGAAGAGGGTGTGTGTGTGTGTGTGTATGTATGTGCATTCATACACACACACTGTGTGATCCAGGGTAAGGAGGAGTGATTCCCATGTTAATCTGTGTATTGTTCTGTTGTTGATGGCCAGGTCTCAGAGTGGGAGGATATGCAAAAGAGGATTAGTGCCTTTGAATTGGTAATCATTGTCTGCTGCAAAAGTACCTGACCCTGGGTGGTTTCTCATTTGCATTTGCTGAGTCCTGATTTTGCGATTTTGCAGGGCTGGTAGCCAAACTTTGGCCCGGTACAAATTGCTCCCAAAGGGCAGCCTGGCAATAGCCTATTTCCCTGCAAAAGGACGCCACAGCAGCCAAACTGCCTGATGTCCTTCTGCCCCAAAAAGAACCTGGAAAAACCGGGTTCTTTTTAGGACAGCGTGTGCACGTCACGAATGCGCCATTGGTGCACTCGTGACATAAGCAATGCACAGCGACATCTATACACTGTTTATCATAGAATCACAGAATCACAGAGTTAGAAGAGACCGCAAGGGTCATCCAGTTCAACCCCCTGCCATGCAGGAAATCGCTTACATCATCATGGCGGCATCTGTGTGGACGGGACACAGACATGGTGCAGCCACTGTGATATGCTAGGGCTCAGGAGCGTGCGGTTACTGCATGTTCCTGAACTCTAGTATCGGCGGTAGCACACCACTTTGGGCCAGTCTGTCCAGGGCCTTCATTTACTTTAAGAGTTTCTTCTTTCCTATTGAAATTGTCCATTGTGGATTTCAATGGCTTCCCTGTGCATTATGACCTGATAGTTGTTGGCATGGTCCAGAATTTCAGTGTTGTCAAACAGCATTTTGTGCCCAGGATGGTTTATAATGTATTCTGCTACTGCTGATTTTTCTGGCTGACCCAATCTGCGGTGTCTCTCATGTTCCTTGATTCGTGTTTGGACACTGCATTCGGTAGTCCCTATGTAGATTTGTCTGCAGCTGCATGGTATGTGGTAAACTTCTGCGGCTGTGAGAGGGTCTCTCCTGTCCTTTGCTAAGCATAGCATTTACTGGATTTTCTTGTTCAGTTTGTGAACTATTTGAGGTTGTGTTTGCTTACCACTTTCCCTATTCTGTCTGTGACTCCTTTGATGTATGGTCAAACTACCTTCCCTTTGGAAGTCTGCTTGTCTTCACTCCTCTGGGTTTTTCTGGGTCTGGCAGCCCTTCTGATGTCTGAGCTGGAATAATCATTCGCCTGTAGAGCCCAGTCTAGGTGCTTCAATTTATCTTCACCTCACTTCTTGGAAGATGATTTAAAAGAACTGATTTATATGTTTCACAACATTAATTACACCAAGCCAGCAAATGCTTTATAACTGGCAATAGAGACAAAAGACAGAAACATGGTACTGGTCTTCAAAAGGGAGAAAGGAATACCAAAACAGACCTGTCCGAATATTATCTATTCTTGTGCTGTTATTATGAGGGGAAATGTAGATGCACAGATGCATAGAACACCAGCAGCAGCCAACACCGATTTATAAGTAACACAGAGAGCTTTTTAACAAGATTCTTTAACAAGAATTTTAACAATTTTATATGGCATTCCTATTTATCATTTTTATATCCTCCTCTTAAGGAGAATGCAGATGCCACCAGAAAGAATGAGATAATTCTGGGAGGCAGGTACATGAAGGGGATGGCTTAGAGGCTATGATTTCATGTGCTATGGAAAGTAGAGCTGTCAGAGGCTTTGGCACCTGTGTTGTCTCATTATCAGGTTTGTATGTGAATTGACTCATCAACAAAGGGATGAAAGGCATGCTGTACAACCTATAAATAAATGCAAAAAGTGTGAAAAATTGCTAACATGGCAGGTGTTTGAGATTGTTCACTGTCTCCCACTCTTGAGTGGAACAGTGGGTTTCCATTTTAGAGGTAATTCTGGTAGGCTGTCACCACAAGTTTTCTATCAGTAGCCCTGATTGGATGCATCCAAGGGCCAGTTTTGCCCCTTCCATCAGCTTTAGTTTCTCAGAGCACCTTCCTGGAAAATATGGGAGATATCACTAGTGCACTGAGCAGACAGATTGCAAATCAGGATGAAAATGAGGATTTATGAAAAGAAAGCTTTTATTCTAAACAAGCCAGTTAAACAATATTTGAATGCATCACACACATGAACCTCCCCCAGATGCATTTCAAGAAGTTACAAAATCTGTTTTAAGATGACAATGAGCCAAGTTCAAAGAAGTAAAACAAAATCCTAATGCAGCTCTCAACACATGATCCTCTAGTTTTCTCATTCTAAAGTTGGCAATCTGTGTCTCTCGGTCCTCCTCAAACGCGCTTGCCCATCTTGAAGGACTGTTCTTAAAAAAACACTTTGGCTCTATAAAGTCTAAAGGTTTTCAAACCCTTCTAATTTGAATAGGAGTCCCACTGGGAAAGTAGTCTCTCTCAAGATCCTCTGGAGATCCTATGTCATGCTGCTCTCTAATTCTTTGCACTAACCCCTTCGTTATGTATAAGTAAGCCAACACTCATACAGCTATGTTGTACTTGAAATTTGAAAGAAGATAAAATTATCAGATAAAAATCCAAAAGGGTAAACATTCATTGTTTGTGATCCAAAGGGCACGGAACTAATTCTGCATGTCTGAGGGGCTTTGTGTTCAGCCTCTGTGGTATATCACACTATATTTAAAACTGGTATAAAAGAGGACTGGTATTTAAATAACCACAGTAAATATCTACAGATTCAGGTACTACTGACTTAACAAATGTAAATAAAATACAATGGCCTAATCCAATTGCAGAACTTTCATCTGGTCCTCTCCCTTCCAGGGAAGCCTTCAGTGCTTCCTAGAAACAGGCTCCAGAGGGCTCTCCTGACCTCCAGAGCAGGGACTCTATGGATGAAAAATCTCCAGGATTCCCTGTTCTCAACTACTCTGCTCAGACCCTGTCAGTTCAGGTCTGTGGCTTTTCTGATTGAACCTAACCATGTGGTGTGTGGTCTTCCCCTGCATTTCCCAACATCATTGTCTTTTCTTAGGGAGTTCACCAGGCAGGTCCAGCTCCATCAGGACTAGCCTGGAAGAAGGAAGAGCCCTCTCTCCAATCCATCTGCCTTGGTCCAGGCCTCAGAGGGAGAGAAGAACCACTGGACCTCATCCCCTTTCCCTCCACCATTCCCTTCTCCTTTTGTTTCATGTCTTTTAGATTGTAAGCCTGAGGGCAGGGAACTGTCTGATTAAAAATAATAATTGTAAGCCGCCCTGAAAGCCATTAGGGCTGAAGGGCGGGGTATAAATACCTAAATAAATAAATAAATAAATAAATATTCTAATGACTCATGCCTTCTCATGATATGGCCAAAGCACAACAGTCTCAATTGTATCAACCTGGCTTCTAGGGAGAGTGCAGGCTTGATCTGTTCTATAACCCATTTGATTGTCTTCTTGGCTGTTCACAGTATCCTCAGCTCTCTTCAGCACATCTCAAATTAGTTGGTTTTCTTTCTGTCTACTTTCTTCACTGTCCAGCTTTCACACTCACACATGGTGATGGGGAATACAATGGCTTGAACTATCCTTACTTAAGTGTTCCAAGTTATATCTTTACACTTGAGGATTTTGTCCAGTTCTTTCATAGCTGCCCTTCCCAGTCCTAATCTTCTTCTGACTTCTTGACTGCAATCTCTGTTCTGATCAATATTTGATCCAGGTTATGGGAATTCTGTGACTATTTCAATTTTCTTGTTTTTCTCATTAAAATTTTCCCATTTAGTTTACTGTAATGTGCTCTGTGTGGAGCTATCTTTGAAAAGTGCTCAGTAACTTCAACTGCCCCAAACAATTGCAGCCAGATTGTTAATGGGCTGCCTGCAAGAAGCACACAACTCTCTTTTTGCCACAGCTCCCCTGGCTGCCAGTCTGTTTCTGGGCAAAATCCAAAGTGCTGGTCATGACCCATAAAGCCCTTTAAGACTTAGGTCTAGGCTATTTGAAGAACTCTATCTCTACTTGTGCGTCCCATTACCGATCTAAGACCTTCAGGAGAGGCCATTTTATCTTTCCCACCATCTTCTCATGCTCATTTGGTGGAAAAACAGGAGACAGTGCCTTTCTCAGTGGCTGTTCACAGACTTTGGAACTCCCGCCCTAGGGAAGCCAGGGTGATTTTGTATTTTGCTCTCCTATTAGCAAGTTAAAACTATTTTATGCTGTCAGCCTTTTAAAAACTGTCTGGGATGGGCTTTTAATGTTGTGTGATGCTGGTTTTAAGGTTTGTATATAGTTTTTTTTAATGAATTTTAATGTTTAACTTTGTAAATTATCTAATTGTTTCTGAATAACTTTTACTGACATTTTGTATAGTTTTTAATATGTATTGCTTCTGAATATGTTAAAAGTCTCATTATTCAAAGAAAAGCAGAATAAAAATGAATACGATAAATAAATGTTAGAACTCAACTTAGTTGAATTATTTAGGCGACACACGGAAGAGAGATTGGCCTGTTACAGACAGCCAAAATAAAGCTGCTTTAAGTCCCTTTGGAGGTATGGTATTTCAATGATGCATGAATCCTAAGAGTCTGGAAACTTCACCAAAGCTGCACTCCAGTCCTTAGGACTGAAGTGTGGCTTTGGTGCGGCCTTTGGACTCTTAGGACGCATGTATCATTGAAATACCATACCTCCAAAGTGACTCGAAGCAGCTTTATTTTGGCTGTCTGTAACAGGCCATAATCAACAACATGCTTATGTTCCTTTTCCAGTTAAAATTGGCTCCTTCACAATTATAATGTATCTTGCTGGAGTAAATCTGGGTATCTGATTTGGTATTATGATTTGGTATTATGATGATCTTTATTTCATGATCCTTGACTACAATAGCTCTAATAGGTTTTCCAGGGTTTTGTTTTCACTGTTAATATCTGGTGAATCTGATGATTCACTAGACCAGGGATATGATATAATACAAGATAAAGCATTACCTAGGACAACTGCTGCTGTAGGAATTTCTCTAGACTTCATCCGACAAGCCCATTCTGTTTTCTTCTGTTTGAAGTCCAGATGAGATGTTCTCAAAAAATCTAGAAGATTATCAAACAGCTTTTTATTGAGATCTTCTTGTAGTTGCTGTTAAAAAGAAAACAGATACAGCGCTTACAGTTAGACAACAGAAGAAAGACACGCAATAAACTTTCAGTGTATTCCTTAAACAGTCTCAAAAGTTAACTGAGCTGTAATTACATGAAATTATTTAGCTTACCTGGCAATCGCCTGCAGACAAAATAATTTATCTGGTAATCAAATACATAATTTTCTAAGTTTCCAGAAATGTTTTGAAATAGTTGCTTTTAAGTGTCTAATTTGATGTCTAGGAGAATATTAATTTTTTAAAAAAAATCAGATTAGGGAGCATGAAGATAATCAGCTGCAGAAAAATTACAACTTAAATAGTGTGGTATATCCTTAAAATGATACATAAGTACAGTTGACCCTCCACAGCTGCAGGGGTTAGGGCACAGGACCCATGTGAAAGTGGAAAAGCTGTGAACAGGGTGAGGAGCAGTGGAGGTGATGGCAAGGCCTGGCTGCCAGGTGCACACTCTTTAGGCTTGAAAGAAGTGGATGGTTGGTCGGTTCCACAGGGGCAGGAAACATGCACCTGATGGGTGAGTCCCACCACCACCATCCTGAAGCCTGAGGCTGCCATACACACATTCATACAACAACCTCAAGTTTCAGGAAGGGGAAGCATGAAGAACATGTGCCTGGGCGCAAGAGCTACTGCAACCACTCTCATGTGAATGTGCACACAACAGCCTCAAGCAGTGACTGGCTACCAGGTGTTCACTCTTTATGCTCCTTTAGCCCATAGAGATAAGTACATAGCCATGGCTTGGGAGGCCTTAACTCAGTCTACATGCCTATTTTTGGTTGTAATCCCGCTTTGATCTATTGGGAGAAGCGGGAAAATACAAATAAACTCTTCCTCCTCCTCCTCATCATCATCATCTCTACAGGTTAAGGAATGTGAGCAAAGTGTTGCTTCTGTCCTGAAAAGCAAGAGGAAAGTGGCTGGGGCAGGGCAATGGCAAACTCGCACATAATCAAACCTGTGGATGTTAAACCCGTGAATGTAGAGGGCCAACTGTATTTGATTTGATCCTTTTAGACCACATGGAAGCACAAAAATTTCACAGCACAGTTGCTTTCATAACAGGTTTGTGTCTTCAGGTTTGCTTTTTAGAAATAAGATAACAAATTCAGTAGCTGGTAATACATTAATATAGTAGAGCAGTATAATCATAAGATGCACAAGCAAAATTCATTTTGTATCTGTCAGCTACAAACCAGAGGCGGAGAACCTTTGGTTCTTCAGACCTTTTTATTTAACATTCAATTAGTCTCATCTAGCATGGCCTGTAGGAAGACATTATGGTGTCTATAGAAAGATACTCTGTAATCCAAAGCATATGGAAGGTCAATGTTTTCCCACAAAAACCCCAGCAAATGTGGAGGGACGAGTGTATACTCATAAAAAGTACTATTATTATTATTAACCTTTATTTATAAACCTTTATATTTATACTAACAAACAATCACATTTGTGAACCTCCACCTATAATGGTAGCCAGGTTTTGTTTGTTTAAAATTAAGTTCAAGTAACATGTGAGTAAGTTCGTAACACTGTAGTTCAAACCTAGGTATGTTTATTGATTGTAGTGGAATTTAATCATAACATATGGTATAAAGTGAACATGCACAAATCACTTAATAGGTTAAGTTCTGCTACAAAACATTACTAAAATTCTTGATTTAACCACCACATTCCATATAAAGCTTACATCAGTCTCATGGTTAAAATTAAAACTCACCTCTGTTTCACGCTTAATCTCTTTCCATAAGGACTGACAAGTATCAAAACGTAGCCCACTATCCTCAGCATCTTTATTACCTTTACTAAAGTAGTCAGCTAGAAAAATAAGACAGAAATTGGCAGTCACACGCAATATTTATAACACAGAATTTCTCTCAAGGACAGAAATGCAAAAAAAAAAAAAAAAAGTGAAAATAATTGTTCTGTTTAATTCTTCTCACATTTGCTTGAATACATCTGCAGGCAGGAGAAAGCTCAAGAAGATATAAGCACCCACAAATAGCTGCCTCAAAGTATAAGACGTAAAAGCCTCCTTTAAATATTTATATGAATAGACAAATACTATCTCCTTTAAAAAACAAACAAATGGAACCAGCTGAATTTCTCATTTGTGCTTTTATTATGTCCATGTAGTCACTCTTCTTTCTAATTTATTGCTGATTTTAAATTGCCCAGTAATCTACCAGTTGCAGCTTACTTGCCCTAAAACCACCAGATCCCATCTGATCTTGGAAGCTAAGCAGGTCAGCACTGGTTAGTACTTGGATGGGAGGCCACCAATGAATGCCAGGTGCTATAGGCCATATTTCAGAGGAAGGAACTGGCAAAACCACCTTAGAGTGGTCCTTGCCTAAGAAAAGCTTATGAAATTCAAGGGGTCGCCATCAGTCAACATGTAGACATCTACACATAAACACACAATCTACCAGTAGATCCATTCTACCTTTTCTCCATTTCTGCCATGTTTTAAAGGATATCACCACTACTTAAGGTGTGCCATGTTTTATTTTTTTTGAATATCACATTGCTTTCAATGATACAATCATAAAATCATAGACTTGTAGAGCTAAAGATGAATCTAGTCCAACCCCTGTCAGGAGGCCACAGTTACAGCATTCCCCACAGATGGAAGTTCTATTTAAAGACCTCCAATGGAGGAGAGGCCACTACCTTCTGTGGTAGTCATTCCACTGCAGAAAAGTTCCTACCACCAGGATCTTACTACTGTAGTGTTTAATCAGAATCTCCTTTCTTGCCACTTGAAACCATTTTTTGGGCCTTCCTTTGAAGAAGCAGAAAACAAATTTCTTCACCTTTCAGGCAGGAAAATGGGACACAAACCATAGGATTCTAAAAAATTATCTTTTATTTGCTGACAAGACCAATGTATTGTGGCCACTATATGTCTTTTAAGGCCAATTAAACCTTCAGAAAAGATGATCTACAAAACGTTCTAATTGAGGAGCTCCAAAACTACTTGCTAGAAGAATGAAAGCCTTTGGGCATTTAGCAAGAACAAGGCCATTCTTTTTACTATACTGTAGCATGTCTCCTTCTATTTACTGGATTTCCTTGGATGCTCTCCAGTTTTTGCATTTCCCCCCACCTTTCATATGACTGCTCTTTGGATATCTTAAGACAATTTAGATCTCCACTCAGTGCTCTCTTCACTGGACTAAATATACAGAGTTCTATTACCATTCCTCATAGGGTGTGATGTGGTAACTCTTCTCTATCTTGGTTGCCCCTCCTCTGTTGTAGCCCTTGTAACTTTTCTTCAGGATGATGAGGAACCACTGGTAAGTATTCTTTGGGTTTGGTCTATCAACCACCTAGCAATTCAGCTAACAGTAGCATCATCTACTCCACAGTTTACCAGCTTGTTCACAAGACTCCCATGGGGTGCCTTGTCGAATGTCTTTCTGAAATCAAGATACAGTACATCCACAGCATTCTGTAGTCTACCAAATCGGTAATTCTATGTTTTTAAATGAAATAAGATCACACTATGATGGCTTTGTTCTTGAGAAAACTATTCTGGTTGTTTGTAATTGCAGCTTTCTTTTCTAAATGCCTGCAGACTATTTATTTGCTATAGAATCCTTCCTGGTATTGATGCCAAATTGATCAGATTGCAGTTGCCTGGGTCCTCTTTTCCCCCTTGCAGGTTCCTTTAGTACCCCTGAACATAGTTCATCTGGTTCTGGAGACATTAATTTGTTTAAAATAGCTGTGTTCCCATATTATCTTTTTATCTATCTTGGCTACAGCCCCCTAATTGTATAATTTATTCTATTTTCATCAGAATAACAACCATGAGCATAGAAAAAATCTGCACTACAAAAAATAACAACAGTCAATCCTTCTGAGTTAAAAATAAGGCTGCATTCTACAATGGTTTGGATTCTGTGTGTTTTTTTTATTTAGCAAATACTTAAATTTAGAAATCCTTAGAAGGCAGAAACCACCTGGCTGTATTCATATTTTATTGCTTAATTGTGACTACTTTGTTTTAAATGTACCCCATAATCTTACTTTCATTTAGCAATGGAGAACTGAAGCTCAGAGAAAATAATCTGCCCAAGATGAAACCATTAGTCTGTTGCCCCCAACATGGGCCTAAAGCTTTTTGTAATCCCCATTCATGGTGAGGAAGGTCAAAGTGGGCATGGCCAGGATTTGACAAAAAAGAGGGGCAGAAATGCTATATTAGACTTGGGTGAATAGAATTGTAAAGGAGCAAAAAGATATGTACATATACAGAAATATGTTTGTGAATTTTGGGAACAGCTTACACATAGAGAAGCAGGAGAAAGAAGATAATACAAAATTGTCTAGGGAGAAGGTTCATATATACAGTACCCATGCATCATCTTACACAGTGGCCCGGTACATACCTTCCATGTTGTCCGGGCTGGCGGTGGTGTTTTTTTTCCTCCGCAGAGAAACTGCAGCTGCCTAATCGCTTGGCTTCCCTGCAGAGTAAAAAGAACCCGGAAAAGCGGGTTCTTTTAAAGCCGCAGGGGAGGCATAACACATGTGACACTGGCACGCTGTTTACATAACCACCATGCGGCAACGTGTGGACGCCGTGCAGCGCTTACGTAACAATTGCGGCACCTGTGTATACAGGCCGCTGCCATTGTTATGGCGGTGCACTGTACTAGGATTACAGACCGTGTGGTTGCTGCGTGGTCCCTTAACCCTAGTACAGCACCGTCTGTACCGCACCAGTGTTAGCTACAAGTCATTAAAATCTCTATATGGGAAAGACTTTAAAGAAATCCCTTTAGATTTTTTTTTTCAAAAGGAAAATGTACAGGCCTGGTTATAAAAATGACAGAACAACATGAATCCAGGGAGGGGGACTGAGTTATGATTACATATAAAACAATGAAGAAGCTTTAGACCTTTAGATTATGCTTTAGACTACACCAAATCCTTTATAATCAAATGCCACAGTACCCTTACATTCTATATATCTTTGGAAGTACAGTATTATTACCTACCATACAAGAATAATCACCACAGAAGGAGAAATAAAGATGGGCGCACCATATAAACAGGCTGAATTTACAATATGAATGTCTCTAGTCAATGTGGATTCATTACATCTGTTGCACACTAACCTGCTGAAGATATCTTCCTCTTCTTCGTATCTGGCTTGAACACAAAGCAGCCCTAAATAGCAAGGGTAGAGGGGGGAAATACCAAGACATTATCATTCCAAACTGACAGGAAAAGCCAGTGAGCCAATATCATATAAAACCTGTATTTCTGTAATCTTGAACTGGCTTGATATCTGTTACAATGGATTAATCCCAAGACAAACTGTTCTCCAGTGTAAACTTCCCTTGCAACTTGGAACTGGTTCAATGGTCTCTTCAGTGTCCCTTCAACTAGATTACCATTCTTTATTCTAGTGAAGGTGTTTCTAACATTTAAAGTGTTTTGTTTTAATGTTAAACATGCAGAGAACATCTAGCAAGAACTATCAGACAGCATGCTATAGCATGTTGCCTGAACATGATGATGCAGTGTGATCTTGTGGGAACCCGGGCTTATTGTTACTGTACACTCAAACCAAGCCATTGTGTGGCACTTGACAGATGATCTTTTTGGACAAGAAGAGCTTAATGTACCGTTGAATGTAGATTTGTATTCAAGCATGGGTGCAGAGGGCAAGTAGGCTGCTGTTCACAGTGTAACTCACCAACGTGGTCTCACATATAGGAGTTATATATTTTAAAAGATACACAACATCTTCCAAAACATTAAGAAAAAACAAACAAGCCTTTAACTGCTAAAGTAGAAGTAAATAATTCACAAAATAGCAGGCCATTCAGTATACGCACATGATGTCCACAACATGCCAATTAGCTGTCCTGAGGGCTAAGGAGTTCT
>NW_024802938.1:695127-695564 GCF_019175285.1 Sceloporus undulatus
GTTCTTCAACACTGTAGTTACACTGTAGTTAAATCCTATGTGTGTGTGTGTGTATTTAGAAATAAATTCCACTAGTCAAGGGGGGCTTATTTCTGAGTAAGTACATAGTCCGGAGGACTCTTGGCCGCCCGCGGCACCAAAAGGGAGGGAGGAGTTGAGTCGGTGGGAGCGGCTCTCTCCTTAAAAGCTGGCCCACCGGCCCCCAACCTTGAGGACGCCGCCACAGACCAGCTGCGCGCGCCCCCGCGCCGCGCCCGGAGGACTCTTGGCCGCCCGCGGCACCAAAAGGGAGGGAGGAGTTGAGTCGGTGGGAGCGGCTCTCTCCTTAAAAGCCGGCCCACCGGCCCCCAACCTTGAGGACGCCGCCACAGACCAGCTGCGCGCGCCCCTGCGCCGCGCCCGGAGGACTCTTGGCCGCCCGCGGCACCAAAAGGGAG
>NW_024802938.1:696511-696945 GCF_019175285.1 Sceloporus undulatus
GGTGGGCGGGGGGGTGGTGTTGCCTTGGTCCATAAAAACACCCTTTCTTTAACCAGGATCCCAGTCCGGAAAACAGATCACATCGAATGTATTTACCTGTCCCTGAGGGCCAGAGACAGTCTGGGGATTCTGTTGGTCTACCGGCCACCCCGTGCGCTAACAGATTCCCTGGCCGAGCTGACACAGTTGGTCTCGGAACTGGTGCTGGAGTCCCCTAGGCTTCTTGTCCTGGGGGACCTCAACATCCCTTTCGAGGCCAATGATATTCTAACTGGTGCAGCTCGGGAGTTCATGACTACCATGACAGCCATGGGCCTGTCTCAATTAGTCTCGGGGCCAACACACTGTGCTGGTAATACTCTCGATGTGATCTTTAGTACGGACATGGAGGCTCCGTGGGTAGAGATTTCTAACGTCTCTCCCTTGTCATGGAC
>NW_024802938.1:697045-697403 GCF_019175285.1 Sceloporus undulatus
GGGTAGAGATTTCTAACGTCTCTCCCTTGTCATGGACGGATCATTTCCTGGTTGAGGCTAGAATCAAGGCTCCTACCATTAACCCTCCCGGGGGTGGCGGACCCATTAAGATGGTCCACCCTCGAAGGCTGATGGAACCCATAAGGTTCCAGGAGGCCCTAGAGGGGTATACGACTGGCTCTGACGGCGATTCTGTTGATGCCCTTATTGACATCTGGGATACTAATCTCTCTAGGGCTATACACAGTATCGCTCCCAAGCGTCCTTTCCGGCCTGCTCCCAATAAACAACCCTGGTATACGGAAGATCTCAGGGAAAGGAAGCGGGCCGCGCAACGACTAGAGCACAAATGGCGAAG
>NW_024802938.1:697503-699349 GCF_019175285.1 Sceloporus undulatus
GGAAAGGAAGCGGGCCGCGCAACGACTAGAGCACAAATGGCGAAGACATCAGCACTTGTCCGACAGGACACTCCTTCGCTCTCATTTGAGAGCTTATGGAGTGGCAATACGTGCAGCAAAGAACTCTTTCTATGCTGCACGTATTGCGTCCGCAGAGTCGCGTCCGGCAGAGCTGTTCAGGGTTGTGAGGGAGCTAACCCGTCTCCCTCCCACCCTGAGCCCTATTTTAGAGCCATCTAAAGCCTGCTGTGACGATTTTAACAACTTCTTTGCGGATAAAATCTCTCGGGTAAGGGCTGATCTCGACGCCTGTCTTTGTGCAGATCCTGTAGTAGAGGTGTCCGAAGCGTCCGTGCTCCCTGTTATACTGGATCACTTTGAGTTTGTTAGTACCGATGAAGTGGACAAGATCCTCCGAAGTGTTAGGAGGACGACTTGCTCTCTTGATCCCTGTCCCTCATGGTTGACAGCTCAGGGGGGAGATGTGGTGCGGCTAATGTTGCACCACATAATTAATACATCTCTAAGTGAGGGTCAGTTTCCATCCAAATTAAAATTAGCAGTGGTTAAACCCCTGCTAAAGAAGCCCTCCTTAGACCCCCTGCTTCATAATAATTATAGGCCCATCTCGCTGCTACCTTTTTTGGGGAAGGTGATCGAGAGGGCAGTCGCCTTCCAGCTTCAGTCGATCTTGGACGACACCGATTTTCTGGACCCATTTCAAACCGGCTTCCGGGCGGGCTATGGAGTTGAGACTGCCATGGTCGCCTTAGTTGATGATCTCCGTCTGGGTATGGACAGGGGGAGCGTGTCCCTGTTAGTACTTTTGGACATCTCAGCGGCCTTCGATACCATTGACCACGGTATCCTCCTGGGTCGCCTGAGGGAGTTGGGAATTGGGGGCACTGCTTTGCAGTGGTTCCGTTCCTACCTCTCGGGCAGGTCCCAGATGGTGGAGCTGGGGGACTGTCGCTCCGATAGGAGGGCCCTGACATCTGGTGTCCCTCAGGGAGCGATTTTGTCCCCTATGCTATTCAACATTTACATGAAGCCGCTGGGAGAGATCATCCGGAGACATGGGGCGCGGTGTTATCAGTACGCTGATGACACCCAGATAATTTTCTCTATGTCTCCGACTGATGCAGTAACTAAGGATGGCATCTCTCCTCTAGATGCCTGCTTGGCGTCGGTAATGGGCTGGATGAGGGAAAACAAACTCAGCGTGAATCCAGGGAAAACGGAAGTACTGGTGATAGGTTCCCCGGTTCCTGGTGGTGAGATCTGTCGCCCGGTCCTGAATGGGGTCACGCTCCCCCTGAAGGACTCGGTGCGCAGCTTGGGAGTGCTCCTTGACTCGTCGCTCCAGCTGACTTCTCAGGTGGACGCGACGGTCAGGAGTGCTTGTTATCAGCTTCGGCTGATACGCCAGCTGCGTCCCTACCTGGACCGAAAGGACCTAGAAACTGTTGTACATGCTTTGGTAACCTCTCGATTGGATTTCTGCAATGCGCTCTACATGGGGCAACCCTTGTACCAAACCCGGAAGCTGCAATTGGTGCAGAATATGGCAGCCAGATTGGTCGCTGGCAGTTCCAGGTCAGACCATGTAACACCCATTCTAAAAGATCTTCACTGGCTGCCTATTCGCTTCCGAGCTCAATACAAGGTGTTGGTTTTGACCTATAAAGCCCTAAATGGCCTGGGCCCAGGGTACTTGGAGGACCGCCTCTCCCCATATAATCCGCCTCGCACACTCAGAACTTCCGGGACCAATCTGTTGGAGGTCCCTAGGTCCAATCATGTTCGGACCTCACAGAGGGCTTTTACTACCGCTGCCCCCCCCCCC
>NW_024802938.1:699449-699737 GCF_019175285.1 Sceloporus undulatus
CCCCCCCCCCCCCTGGAATAAGCTCCCTGTAGAGCTTCGCTCCGCTGCCTCATTAGCTGTTTTCAAAAAACAGTTAAAAACATACCTATTTCGTTTGGCCTTCCCACCTTAAGTCGTTCATTCATTTTTCCTGCCCCCTTTCCCCTCTTTCCTTTCTCGACCCTGGATTGATGACGAATTTCTCCACTTTTTTGCCCCTGCTATGTGATTTTCTATTTTATTGTTTCCTGTTCCTGTTTTATAGTAATGTTTTTAACTGATATTGGATTTTAATGTTGTATTGTTATT
>NW_024802938.1:699837-723641 GCF_019175285.1 Sceloporus undulatus
TTTTTAACTGATATTGGATTTTAATGTTGTATTGTTATTGTTTTTATATTTTGTACGCCGCCCTGATCATATCCATGGAAGGGCGGGATATAAATAAAATTTATTATTATTATTATTACAGGATTGTAGCTTAATGATCCTATGCTGCATTTGTACATTTGGAAAACTTCTGTTTAATTTGTTTTTTAAAAAATTGTATTACTTTATTATAGCTAGATCTCAGTCAACAAAGCCTCTGATAGGGAACTTCCTTTTTTCTACAAAGTTTCCCCACCACCACCATTTTACCCCTTGTCCTCTGTCTAGCTCAGTACTTCTCAAATAGTGGGGCGGGCCCCCCGGGGGGGGCGCGAGGCTCCGTAAAGGGGGGCGCGAGGCTCAGGATACAGTGTTATGCAGAGGTGTACTTATAACAATTTTATAGACAAATGATACTATTTACAGTCGCCCGGGGGCGCGAAATGTTTTCTTCTTCCTGGGGGGGGCATGACAGAAAATAATCGAGAAGCACTGAAGTTTGTTTTTTTAAAAGCAGTGTCATCATTGGAAGGATGGTGAAGGAGGAGTGCAGCAGCATGTCTGCAGTAAATAATGCAATAAAACCTGAGCTTGGAAAGAATGGGAGTCTAATCACTATCTGTGGGTGCCTGCCTACAAAAGCAGCTCCCTCCAGAAGCTCTTACTGATCATGAATGAACACTGTATTACTACCTACACCAGAGAAAAGCATAGATCTTTATGTTGGGCCATCAATACAGAAACCATAGGAAATGTGGAGTGGGGCGGGGTGAAATCATCCTTGGATGCATTTTGGGTCTTCAAGTGGTCTCTAGAAGATTCAAAATGTTTTTTGAATCTTAGACTTATTTAAGGTTTACCTAACATGGCTGTTTAATTTCACAAGCGCACACTGTTCACTATGAATAAAAAGTTTACTGAAACGTGAACTACTCTTCTTTTTTTGTAGTGTAGGAGCCTATCCGTATGCTTTCTATTTTACTTCTATCTCTGGCACCAAATTTTTTGTTAAAGAACTAATACATCTACTTTGTTAATTGAGGTATACCCATATGAGCTTCCTAGGAATCTTTATGAAATGGTGCACCACAAATATGACACAAACAAATATTACAAAACCTATTTTAAGGTTGCCCACAAAAGTCACAGTCACATTCTTCACAACAATCAATACAATAGGGTGGGTAAAATTGAACATTCTTGCATATATAAAACATTGACTTTTTGTGCTCACAAAGTCTGGTGTTTACCATCACAGTCAAAGTCTTATCTTGAAGAAAGACCAATTAACTTCCTTTAAAAGTTAACTTCCATGAGTTCCAGTAAACGAACAGAGGAAGAAGTGATGGAGAAAATATATCCTCACTTTGGACAAGGTCTAACTGGACCATAAATCCTCAGTTTAGTCTTTTCAATAAAGATAATGGTATAACTTGAATTTTAAAGTTGTAATTATTCCTTCTCTGTAGATAAATATGGTTGCAATAAACTACAAACAAAACAGACAGCTTTGATGTATGATTATGAAAGAATAATTGAATCGCAGGGTGAAATCAATTTCTATCACAAGGAAAATAGATAACCCGAAGAGTTACGTGTTTGCTAACTTTTGTAAAATAGTGCAATGGAGGGGGGCTGTGAAGTGATTATTTTTTGCTTGGGGGGGGGGGTCATAAATTAGATATAACAGCTGAACTCCCCTCTTCTAGGCCCTGATCCCCACTTCCACCTTCAGAATGAAAGTGTATATACAGTGTGCCCGTGTTATACGTGGGCACGTTTTACATGGCTTCCAGCATATGCTGGAAGCCGCGTGGGAAGGAAACAATGGTGCGCACTCTCGTGGTGCCGCTGTGCCACCATGGGCACAAGCCCCATTCATCTGAAAGGGGCTTGAGCATCCGCATTTCCCCATACGTGGGTGGGTGGGTGGGTCCAGAACGGATCCCTCACGTAAGGGAAGGGACGACTGTA
Source organism: Sceloporus undulatus (assembly GCF_019175285.1). Lineage (NCBI taxonomy): Eukaryota > Metazoa > Chordata > Lepidosauria > Squamata > Phrynosomatidae > Sceloporus > Sceloporus undulatus. Next base: position 701,830 of record NW_024802938.1, read on the forward strand.
CTCATGTATGATTCTAGAAAATTTAATAAAAAAATTGAACCCAAAAACCTGGGTTGACTTATCAATGTAAGTACTGTACTTTTATATATATAGGAGCCATCCTGTTTCTCTGAATAGAGTGGTAAAAGGTGAGCACTTAGTCCATTCTGGAAGCACCAAAAAGAAACATGGATCGCCTCTACTCTCTCATCCATCCAGCCTTTAGGATGAGCACAAACAGTTATGCCTGCCAGAATTTTATAAGTTCTTGGGTATTATTTCCCTTTGCATCATCCTTTACATCCTTTGTTACATGCCTCTAAGTTTTACTCTCAACTTATCCACGGGTCATATCAAAATCCATAAAGCTGGCTCCAAAACTTGCCCTCGACTTATATGTGAGGTCGACTTATAGTCAAGTATATACAGTAACATCTGAAATGAGGTATGATGTATAACAAAAGGATAAGCCCTTCATCCCCAATTCCAAAGCTTACAACAATATACTCAGAAATGTGATACCCATTATTTGCCTGTATCAGCAACACAGGAACACATTTATGTTTTATGTCCTTCCAGTCTCCCTTTTAAGTTTGTTTGTAGATGTTGTGCAAAGACTGCAGTGTCTTTTCTGTCATCCATCCCATCAGGAATTCTACCACCGAGGCTTCATCCACACTGCAGCAGTAATCCAGTCTGACACTGCTTTAACTGCTATGGCCCAATGCTATGGAATCCTGGGATGTGTAGTTTGGTTGTGGCAACCAGAGCTCGCTGTCAGAGAAGGCTGAACGTCCCACAGGACTACAGTTATCAGAATCCCATAGCATTGAGCCATGGTAAGCTAAAGCGGTGTCAAAGTGGATTATTTCTGCAGTGCGGATGCAGCCTGAGACGCCATAGTTTTGAGTATTCTTCTGGTTGCAGAGCTTGGAGGCAGCACAACTTGTGAAGCTTAGCCATCTAGTATGACACTCCATTCCTTTATGAAATCTGTTGAGGTGTTTTGTACAGTAGGATGGGAGCAAAGGATTTCTCTCGATCCTCCTCATCTTGTTCTTTCCACTGTTCAAGGATGACAAGGGAAAGCCAGCATGACTGCCTCCCTGCCAGCTCAGCTAGTCAGGGACAGAGGTGTCACTAGGGGGGGTGTAGGCCAGGTGACACCCTACATTGAGGTGACACAACTGTTCCCTAAAGATTATTATTATTATTATTATTTTCTTTTATCCCATCTTTCTCCTAATATAGGGCCTCAAGATCTGCCTTCTGGCGGAAAGAGGCTGTGGCATTCACCTGCGTGCGTCCCATTAAAATGCTGAAGTGACGGTGTGAGAAGGCTGAGGATCCGAGGGTGGAGGAAAAAAGCCAAGCCCCAGATTTATTTATTTTTAATGTTTTTTTTTAAATTTATCTATCTATCTATCTATCTATATATATATATATATTCTTATTTATTTTTATTAAATTTTAAAATCAATTCAAGGTAACTTTACATAACATCAGCCTAGTACAATAAAAGGATCAGAATCATTCTGTGAAAGATAAAGTACTGTATGTGCAGCTGGTCAGCAATTATTGTGGAATAGAGTCCATTTTTCAAAACATTATCTTTTACCAAATTTCCACTTCAAGCACATGACGTATATCATGTATATGTAAATACAATTGGGCTTTGCCTATGATACCGTACTTTAATAGGAATCGTTTTGATTTTCCTGGCTGTTTACGTCACAACTATTGCCGTTGCATTCAGGGATCATATACGAGTCAGATCAGTACAAAAATGGCTAAGGTCCAAAACACACTGAAGAAATAATCCAGTTCGAGGCCACTTAATGTGCCCAGACTCAGTGCCAGGGACTCCTGGGAGTTGTAGTTTGTCGTGGCACCAGTTTTCTGAAGAGAAGGCTCAATGCCTCACAAAAACTACAGTTCCCAGAATCCCCTAGGTAGCATCGAGCCAGGGCAGTTAAAGTGGTCTCAAACTGGATTATTTCTGCAGTGTGTTTTGGACCTAAGCGTTCTGTATGGCGTGGTTATGAGAGGAGGTCAATGCAGGGTGTGTGTGTGGGGGGGGGGGGGGGGGGTTGTGTAACTGTACCGTAATATTATAATTATACAATATTATTATTATTATTATTACTATTATGTGTATCCCGCTCTTTCCCTAGAGTGGCTCACAATATTAAAGTAGTTACAGTATTATTATATTATTATTATTATAATAATAATAGTGCTATAACTGTACTTTAATACTGTGAGCCTCTCTGGGTCTCAGTTCTAGGGAAAGAGCGGGATACACATAAATATAATAATAGTAATAGTAATAACAGTGACGCTGCTAACTGCCACTCCAGAGAGGCCATCGCCTCACCGACAACAACAACACATTTGAGGGCAAAACGCGAGGAAATGGCCTCAGAGGTGCGATGTGCGCATGCTCCAAGGGAGGAAGCTCCTCCCCCTCGCGCGCGCCACGCACTGCCCGCTCCCTCTAACCGCCGCTACTAACTCAATGGAACGCAACGCAACTGGGTGGGCAGAGATAGTAAAAACAACTGGCGATGGCTAAGCCCCGGCCGGAGCGCTCGCGAGGCTCAGCGCGGGAGGGGTCAGAACGCTCCGCTCGCTCGCTCTCCCCCCCGCCCTTTTTAAACTCACCTTGGAAACAGAGCACGTGCTCATGGTTAATAGCAACCCTCCCCCTCCAGCCGCGTATCGTTCCCGACAAACCGTCCAAACTTCGCTCCGGAACTCAAGGGTCCTCGCCTACTTCAGAACACGCATGCGCACTTGGGGTAATCCTTCTATGGCGCCACCTCGAAACCATTTCTCCTCCTCCTGCACAAATGGTACGACCCTCCCGACCCTTTCTTTCCCACTGTCAGTCTCCCGAGCCCTCCTCTCCTATTGGCTGTCATCGGTTCGGTAAGAACGTTGAGCGATCCAATTGGCGGAAGGTAGTAGAGGCTCCACCCCCTCCCCTTGTGGGTTGGTCTACGGCAGACGTGGGGGAGGCGGCCGCGCAAAGGAGGAAGAAAGGAAAGGGTTTTGGGAAATGGGGTCGTGACAAGAGCTATGGCGGCATCCAGCTTTCGCAGGAGCATTGCTGCTCAGGTATCGGTTTCCTCTGCGCTCTGTAACGCATTCGCCGCTCAGGAGAGATGACCGGTGTCCCCCCATTCTCCGCTTGCACTTGGACTCGCCCAGGCGCTTCAGTTCTAGTCCTTTGAAGCACCTTGGCCTGCGTCTGCGCTGCGGAATTAACGCAGTTTGACGCCGCTTTAACTGCCATGGCTCAGTGCAGTGGGACTTTGGGATCTGTAATTCTTTTAGATACTCAGCCTTCTTTGTCAGAGAGCCCTGGTGCCACAGCCAAGCTGCAAGTCCTAGGATGCCATTGGATTGAGCCAGGGCAGTTAAAGCGGCGTCGAACTGGGTTATTCCTGCAGTGCGGATGCAGCCTTGACCCCAAGTGCGAAGGAAAGTGTCTTTGGCTGCATCCACAGTGGAGAAATAGCCCAGTTTAGTTTCACTGGCATCTCTGGCTGGCATCTTCAGAGAATGCTGGCATGGAAGTGAGTGGGGTATAAGTGTGTGTGTGTGTGTGTATATATACACACACACAACTGCTGTGTGACTCTAGGTTGGGAGGAGTGATTCCCATGTTGATCAGTGTATTGTTCTGTTGTTGAATGGCAAGGGCTCAGGGTGGGAATCCTCCCAACCTAGAGTCACACAGCATGCATACACACACACACACACACTTATACCCTACTCACTTCCATGCCAGCATTCTCTGAAGATGCCAGCCACAGATGCTGGGAAACATCAGGAAGAAACTCTTCTAGAACATGGCCACATAGCCTGAAAACCCATAAAAAACTATGGATGCCGGCCATGGAAGCCTTCAACTTCACACACAACAACTATGTTCTGACTGTGTGATTTTAACACCAAGTGATAGTGCATCCTGATCCCATGAAGCACATGTGAAGAAGCTTTAGATTGCACGGCCTTCCCAGCTGTTTTCAGGAGGAACTGTGATGCCATGTGCACAAACATAACAGAGGAAGCTGGATACAAACATGGGGGTTTCTTCTTGAGGATATAAAGTTGTGTATGTCCTTCCAGAACTGTAACCTTGAGAATTTAATCTGCGATTTACTTATCTAAATAGAACATAGTGTCTGTGCAACAGTGTTTTTTGTGTTTGAATGCATTGACTTACAGCTAATTTTGATAACTTTGTTTAAACCTAGCTTTCGCGTGTTCTAGAGGTGCCACCAGAAAACCTGATCAAGTCAATCTGCGCTGTTCCGGTGTCAAAAAAGGGGTACGGTGCTTATCACGTATTTTATCTTCTTAAAATACTTTGTCATCCTTAAAAAACGATTATTAAAATTCAAGGCATTGCTAATATTTCCTAGTCATCCTTTATCATTTGTGAAAGAATACTATAAGTTAGAATAAATGTCTTAGAACTTAATAGAAATCTGGTACAAATAAACACTCAACCCTTTCCGAGAATAAGCCCTATTTAACATAGAGTACTGCAAAGTGAATATGCATAGGATAACACTCCAGAAGTGCGTTTTTATCTTTTATGCAATGTTGAGCATGCCTAAGAAATTAAGGGCTTTCATACCATTACTGTATAGGTTTTGGTATCATGGCTTCAGTCCTCTGGCCTTTTCCTGGGGATTTGGGAATGTCAACAATGTCCTCCTTCATATCTTCTCCAACATTTTGGAAGAAGGAAGCATAAGTATCTCATTCATAAGGTCAAGCAAGTCCCATAGCAATGCAGACACAAATTGTACCCACTCCACTCCTTTGCGTTAGTACCTGAAGTAGCTATGCAGGGAGGAACTATATTGACCCTGTGTATCCACATGTAATTGTATTATCCCTTTTTGTGCCTTAGTGTTTTAGGAAGTCTGCTGCAAGTGCAGCTGTGGGCAACTACAGCAGGCTACAAGGCAGAGTTTTCTTCCCTAGAAGCACATACTACACAGCCCCCCCCTCAAAAAACAACAACAACAACCCAAAAATCCAGAAGACTACATCCACTCCTGGTTTAGATAAAAGTGTGGCTGGGGGAGCATTTGTAATATTTGACCTGTAACTTTCTGGAGGCTGTCAGAAGAAGCCATACATTTTGCGGGGAGGTAGAAGAAAGGCAGTTGGATAGCCTGGGGAGTACGAGGGCTGCTACAAATAGACCTGGGGGAAGGCACATTGTGTCCATCCTGTTGTAATGCTTGTCCCACAGTCCAAACTACACCCTGTCCCACTGGTGAGTGAACCCAGTCTGCTCATGCTTTAAATTCAAGCCATTGCTCTAGCCAGAATCTGGCACTCTTTCACACTCAAACAGACCTCTTCTTTCCCCTATGGAGTTTCACTATTCGGCTTCTGTGGATAAGGAGCTGCTTGCTGCTGATTCTGATGCCCAAAGTGGGAGATACTGAATGTAACACGCACGGTATGCCTGGAGAAATTACTTTGTCAGACAACTCCCTGAATCCCTCAGCACTGGCTGTGCTGGCTGAGAGAGTCCAGGAGTAGTAGTCCCAAAAAGTAATTTTTTCCCCAAGGTCTACCAATATATTTGGCAGCCAACCACATTGGATGCAAAAGCTTTACCCTTTCAGAAGCTTTCCAACCAGTTTCATGGATGCTCTGAAATCTGATCTCATCTGTTATGCAAAAATCTGTTACGGATTAAATTTCCATCTCCCCCCACTCCTTTTTAGACCAGAAGCTGATTTCCAGCTCTTTTTGAGCTCCGTGAAAGATGCCAACTCTATGGATAATTCAAGGGGAGACATTCAGCTCCAAGCCCAGAATCTGGCAAAGAAGGTATGTATAAACCTATTAAATTTGACATGTTCACATACTTAGTAGATCAAAACCAAAAGGAAGGAAACGTAACATTAAGTGTGCATTAGTTGTGGTAGTAGTAGTGGTACACTGAGCCCTTAGTATCCGCTAGGGTTTGGTTCCAGGGTCCCCTGTGAATACCAAAATCCGTGGATGCTCCAGTCCCATTATAAAACAGCGTAGTAAACTGGTGTCCTTTATGTAAAATAACAAAATCAAGGTTTGCATTTTGGAACGTATATTTTTTAAAAATATTGTCATGCAGTTGATAGTTGAATCCATGGATAAAAAAATCTGTGGATATGGAGGGCTGACTATAATAGTAGTAGTTATATTTTACATCCTACGTTGTCCCTAGTTTGGGACTCAAGGGCCTCATCTGTGCTGCAGAATTAGTGAAGAATTAATTAGTTAAAATCTTATTCTCTGATGTTCTTACTGTGTGCCTTCAAGTTGTTTCTGACTTATGGTGACCCTGAGGTGAACTTATCATGGGTTTTTCTTGGCAAGATTTGTTCATTGGATGTTTGCCATTGCCTTCCCTGAAGCTGAGAAAGTGTGACTTGCTCACCCAGTGGGTTTCATGGCCAAGAAGGGAATTGAAATCTGGTCTCCAGAGTCGTAGTCCAACACTCAAACCACTATACCATGTTGGCTCCAGGAAACAACTATACTCTGTGTAATTTATAAATAATTGTTTTTACCAATGTATACAGTGTAGGGTGTATAGGTTTTGCTGCTCATTTATGCCATAGTCCATTTGTCTGTTTTGTCTTTGCTATAGTTAAAATGTGATGCCATAGTGAGCAAAATTGGCACAGGTGAAGGGACAGTGAACTTCACAGTAAATCGAGAATTGTTAGCAAAGGTAAGAACCTATCTCTGACATGTATCAAAATAGCAAAAACGTAGCTGCTTGATGTAAAAAAACAACAACAAAGCTACATGTTAAATCCAAGCTTTGTATATGGATAGGACTCTGGAATATATAATTATTTTATTTATTTACATAAATCTATTCTGTAGCTTCAATATAAATTTATATTACCGTGTCAAGTAATTAAAAAATGACAAAAGTTCAGTTTAAAAAAAGTAATAAAATTAAGGATGCAAACTTGCACCTGAAACTAAAACAATAATACAGTAGTTTGCACAAATAGCCAGTAAAATCAAAAGTACTGTGAATTTAAAAATTAACATTCACCTTTCCTTAACACTTGGAAAAACATTCATGTTATTCTATGATTGAAATGCCTTTCAGTGGAAATACTGAAAATTGATGGCTTTCCTACTTCACCAAGAAGGTTCATATGGACGCAAAAAAAAGAAAAAGAAAAGCTAAGCAGATCAACTACTTCCGTGAATCTGCAAGCTCCCTGCTACAGCATGCCCACACTGTACGCGGGCTTGCCATATGCAGACTTGAGGTCACACAGATGGCGAGCCCTGATATGGTGAATGGGGTGTGCACCCCATTCAATTGAATGGGGCTTGAACATAAGCAGAATTTGCCTTACGCGGAGGGGGGTGTCTGGAACGGATCCCTGCGTAAGGCGAGGGTGCACTGTAATATTTGATAAACTGCTGTGATATCACAAAAGCCCTTTTTGTATGTGGAAGTTGCGTGAATGATGCTACATGAACATTGTTGAACAATAAACTGTATGAACAGTATTGAAATATTCACCTATTTTTGTCTCTGTCTTCTAAATTAGTACCTGTATTTGCTGTATTTGTTTCCTAAGACAGTGTTGCAGCAAGTGTTTGAAGATGGCCCTCAATATGGACTGAAGAGTGAACTTTTCTCAGAATTGCATCCCCAAAAGGTTGTAATTGACTTTAGGTGAGTGTATAGGCTAAGTTATTATGATTCATATTACCAAAATGACTTCACTATCACAGGAGTCTGGGCTGTTTAAGCAGGTGCCTTTTACTGTGTGCCAGCGTAGATCCACTGAGCTTGTTCTGGGGTTAGTTTTATTTGTGTCATTCTTTCAACTGCAGTGTGTATCTGAGTTCTTATTGCTTTAAAAAAGACATATAGGTTCTTTTTACTCTGGAGGGAAGCCACGCACGTTGGCGGCTGTGGTTTCCTTCCAGAGGGAAATAGGCTGCTGACAAGCCGCCCTTTTTGGGTGGTCTGTCCCAGGCCATAGTTAGGAGGTATGAAATATTCCAACACATCTTCCCCTGGAGCATGTAGACTGCATCGTTCACTCTTCTCATTCCTGTTGCGTCGTTGTGTACCTTGAAGTCATTTGCAACTTTAGCAGCCATAGGGAAAATCTGTTCCAGGGTTGTCTTGGCAAGATTTGTTCAGAGAGTGGATTACTGTTGCCTTCTTCTGATGCTGAGATAGTGTGATTTGCCCAAGGTAACCCAGTGGCTTCAAATTAGTAGAATTTCTGTTATGACCCAGCCTTTATACGTTGAATGCAGTCAAATATAGGAAAAGTCACATGCCCAGGAAGAGTAATTGAATTCCACCACTTCATCTTAAGTCAACTATGAATCAGCACATAATCACTGATTATAGGCTTCTATGCTGGGGATTTTGCCCCAAAATACTTTAGTGCAAAGGTAATATATTTTCAAATCCAAATTACTAATGCTTTCATTTGGGAATGGATGTATATATTGCATTGCTTTTCTGTTTTCATGAGTTAGCATCCCAGTCATGTTTTCATTTACACTTTGTATGACACAAGAGGAGTTTGGAAACACAGCTGTTTTTTATGTAATGGTCTGACTCTCAAGAACTCTCAGCTTTCAATATTTCTTGCAGTTCACCCAACATTGCAAAGAAGTTTCATGTGGGTCATTTGCGTTCTACAATAATAGGTAAGGCATCATTGAACTGGAATCTAAAAGGAAGGAAATAGCATAATACTGATGTATTGAGCTGGGGTGGAAAAATTAGCTTGTAGCATGCACTTTTCAAAGCCATTTTTGAGGCAATTTTTATTTCACTAAAAATGCCCTCAAACTCCCTAATTCACTTAATGATTTACTTGCTGATTTTAAAAAGGCTTTACTTTAGCTAAAATACCATCCCTGTCCACATGGTGACATTGTCCCCACGTCCTCTACAGAGCACACTGGGCATTTTGAGTTTAGTTTTCTGTGTGAGGATTTTTCTTAAAATGTGAAACTTTGAGGCTTATGTTTGCATTTTGTTCATAACCACAAAAAAGGCTAAGCAAACGACTTCAGTGATATTATATAGTACCAAATCTACAAAGGGGATATAAATAATAACAGTGTAAATATATTTCAATGAAAAATGAATGTATTCTCAGTGTTAAAAATTATGAAAACAAAATGATAAACACAATAACAGAAAATCAAGTTATAATGAAAAGAGTTGATAACAAGAAATAAACAATATGAAAATTTTAATGATATTGTTATTGTCCTCAAGTTGACTTTGACTTGGCATCCCTATGAATGAGAGACCTCCAAGTCACCCTGTCCTCAACAGCCCTGCTCAGGTCCTGCAGACTTATTTGTCCTTTTTGCAGTCCAGGGAATATGCAGAACTGTCCTCCAACACCACTCCCCAAATGAGTTTTATCACTTCTTACCAGCCTTCTTCAGTGTCTACCTTTACACTTGAGGATCTTGTCAAGTCCCTTCTTACCTGCCCTTCTAAGTCCTTGTCTTCTTCTGCTTTCTTGACTGCAATCTCCATTTTGATTAAGCATAGGAAATTTTTCACTATCCCAATGTCTTTATTGTCTGCTTTAAAGTTATGTAAATCATCTATGGTCATTATTTTTGTTTTCTTAATGTTCATCTGTAAACCTGCATTTGCATTTTCTTCATTGATTTTCTTCAATTGTCATTCCAGCTTTTAGTTCTTTTCTGCTAATAGTATGGTAGCATCTGTGTATCTTACATTGTTGATGTTCCTTCCTCCAGTTTTCACATTTTCTTCCTTAGAGCCTTATCCAGCTCTGAATGTGTTATGTTCAGCATACAGGTTAAACAAATAGGGTGATAAAATGCATCCTTGCCTCACCCCCTTGCCAATTGGAAACCATTTCATTTCTCCATATTCTGTCCTAAAAGTGGACTCTTGTCTTGAGTACAGGTTATACATTAGGAAAATCATATGTTGTGGTACTCCTGTTTCGTTAAGAGTGGTCCATTGTTTTTCATCTACACAATCAAAAGCTTTGTTATAATCATAAAGCACAGGCTGATTTTCTTCTGAAATTCTTTGGTACACTCTCTTGTTCTACCTTTTCTGTTACTGTTTTCTGTTTCTCTGCACCGATTGCTGCATTAGTTCTCTTTGTCCCAACGCACAAGTTGTTGAACACTTGCTTTCAGGGTTCTGACCCTATTTCTGGCCCATTTTACTTTTGCATTTTGCCTGTGCTTAACTGAATAAAGATTTTCATCTGTCTTCCAGTGGCACTTTTTCCCCCTTTTTGGTTGCAGATGGTATCTTTTTGTGTTCTTCCCTTACAATGTCCCTGGCTTCAGTCTAGAATTCTTCTGGCTTAATAGTGCAAATTTATTTTAAATGTAACTTTAAATTCTACGAGGATGTTCTTCATATTGTATTTTGGCAGAATGATTGATTTGGTGTTCTTTTTTATCTTTACATTAATATTTGATATTAGCAGTTCCTTGTCTTTTCTCTCTCTCTCTCTCTCTTTTTTTTGCAGAGAGAATGGAGTATCCCCATCTTCTGTTTCCACTTATGTAGTCTGTCTGATTTCTATATTGGCCATCAGATCCTTGGTATCTGCTAAGGTTTGTTTCCTGGACCCTCTGTGGATACCAAAATCAAGTCCCATTAAATACAACGATGTAGTAAAATGGCATCCCATATATAAAATAGCCAAAGCAGCATTTCCTTTTTGGAATTTGATTTTTAAAAAGAAAAAAAAATCAAATTGTGGATGGTTGAATCCATGGTGGATACAGAGGGCTGACTGTATATAGTTCCTTCTTTGGTTGCCTGAAGAATTTGTTTGCAATTAACAAACTGTTGGTTTCACAAGTTTTAAGCAGTCATTCTCCTCTTTCATTTCTTGATACTAGGCCAAATTTTTCTACAATGTTTGGTTCTGCTCTGATTCTTTCTTTTGCATTCCACTCATCTGTGATTACCAACATTTCCTGTTTTGGTGTGTGATCAATATCCTCCTGGACTCCAGTGTAGAATCTTTCTTCCTCTTCTGCCACTGTGGTTGGAGCATAAATTTCTCTGAAGTCTTATTGACATGCTTCTGTCAGATTTTGCATTATATCCCACGAGTGTTCTTACTACATCTCTCTTCTCTATTAATGCCACCCCATTTCTTTTTAGATTTCCATTTCCTGAGTAAAACACATGTGTAGTCTGACTGAAAATGCCTCATTGCTGTTCTGTTCAGCTCACACTCACCCCAAATATTGTAATGTTTATACTTTCCATTTCTTGTTTTATATTGTGTAGCATCCCCTAACTTATGCTTCTCACATACCATGTTCCTATAATATTTGTTGTGATGCTTCAGATTTTTATTTCACCTCAGAAGTCATCAACAGCTGAATGTCCTATCAGCTTGAGTCCAGTTGCATCTTTAGCCACAGTACTACTCATAGTTGTCTTCTGCAGTACCCCACTATCTTATTGAGTGCCTTCTGACCTAGGAGTCTCATCTTCTGTCTTTATCTCTTGTTTTATTTTGTACTGTCTCATCATAGATTTTTTAAGGTACAGGGCTTCAGGAGTGATTTACCATTGTCTTTTCTGTTCAGTACTAATAAGCATTATCTATTGGCCACTGCTATTACCTCTCATTGTCACCCCCCAGCACACTACTGTTGCTGCCCAGTATCTGTTTGGTGCATTTACTTTGGCTCATCAATAAAAGCCTGTCTGACATGAGAGACCCTACCAGCAACATACTCTTACCTCATAGGAGCATGCAGTCCCACCACAACAGAAAGATAGTGCCATGGTGGGAGCAAGAAATCAGTGGAGGCAAAATAATTGAAATACACACGATTGCCAACAGTGCAGGATTTCCTTACACACGCCTGTTCCAATGTATCTTCTTCAAATTAGCCATAACTTCTTGATAAACAATCACCTGAGATATTTTATGACCCCCTGGATATCACAAAGATCAGGAATGTTTTTGTCTTCAGAAGAAGTAGCTCCAAAACACGATCTAGTGCTTTGCTGAAGCTTTTTGTCTGGCTTTTCAGCAAGGGTTTATGGAGGGGGGAGGGAGATACACCTGATGCAGAGGTACATAACACTCAAGGATTTGATGCCACTGATGTCTTGACAGCTGCCTGTCTTGGTTTTTTTCTGTTTGTTAGAGGTGTTTCTTTAATCAGTGTAAGACACTGAAAGTGGAAAGCTACCTTCAATATTGGCTCAATATGCCACCTATTCATTTTATTAAGATTATTAATTTTTTATTAATTTTTTTTCCAAAATTTGACACATAAATATAGACAAACAACCACTTTCTCCCCTTTCTTCCCCTTTCCCCTTCTTTTTAAAAAAGAACTTTCTGCTTGCTATCTGTTTGTTTTCTTTATTCTTTTAAGTTCCTTTTCTAGTCTGACTAATTATCATAATAATAATTATCCACATTCCTTCAATTTACTTTTTAGTAACAACAAAAAGAAAAACACACTTACTCTTACACGCACACACACACACACACAGAAAGAGAGAGAATAATAGAATAATAGAGTTAGAAGAGACCGCAAGGGCCATCCAGTCCAACCCCCTGCCATGCAGGAAATCCAAATCAAAGCATCCCTGACAGATGGCCATCCAGCCTCTGTTTAAAGACCTCCAAGGAGGGAGATTCCACTACACTCCGATGGAGTGTGTTTCACTGTCGGACAGCCCTTACTGTCAAGAAGTTCTTTCTAATGTTGAGGTGGAATCTCTTTTGCTGTAGTTTGCATCCATTGTTCTGGGTCCTAGTCTCTGGAGCAGCAGAAAACAAGCTTGCTCTCCCTCTCATGAGGACATACACAAGAGAAAAGACAGAATTTAAATTGTATAACTATCAAACTCCATAGCATTAATATGCCCTTTTGATTGTTTTCAGTATGCAGCCTGTTCTTTAATAACTTCATAAACAAAAAGAGATTAATTTTATTCTTGAAAGGTCTCATTCAGACTAATTTTAGAGCTCCACTGGGGAATTCTGGTTTATGGAAGCCATTATATTTGTTGCATTTGATCAAGAAAAAATGGAGTTCATCCTACGTCAAAATGAGCATTTGGGATGAACCATACAGCTTACTGTGATTTATTTTTAGGAAATTTTGTAGCAAATCTCAAAGAAGCGCTTGGACATCATGTTAAAAGAATAAATTATCTTGGAGACTGGGGCATGCAGTTTGGTAAGAATTTTTTATTTGTTTATGAAGTCTCATGGTTGCATACCTGGATCTCAGCTTTTTCCAAAGTTTATGATGCTTATGATGTTGATTCAGACTCAAAGAAATATACAATAATTTTGCAAGGCTAATGGGGCTGTGGGTGGCCTTTTTAAAATATCATTTCCCCATGCTTAATTACAAAGTATTTTTGAAACTATCTTAAAAGCAGTCAGTGGTATGACATATTGATAGCTGTTCAAAAAAACTGGCTGGATGTGACCAATCCCTTGTGCATTCCCAATGCAGCTCTTTTGCTTCCAGCTATCATATCTGAATCGGAACCCTGCGGACATTTTCCTATACAGAAAAATGGCCCCATCTCTGTGTAAAATGGTGCTTTTTTTCTTTATTCAAACAGCTTCCAGAGTTGTGCATTGTTCTTGTTGCAGCTAACTAAGGTTCATGTGCACTGCTTTCCCGTGCAGTCACCTTGAGATTGTGGCTTGTATTTACAATCAGTTTTGAACAGGTCCTTAAGGCAGGAGCGAGTAATGTATAACTACAACGCCCATTATCCCTCACCACTGGCTCTGTTAGCTAGGGCTGATAGGAGTTGCAGTTCAGTAACACTAGAAGAGCCATAGTGCAGCCCGTGAAGCTGCTCCTTTTTCTGGTCAAAACTAAAGGGAAGTGGGGAAAACATTATTGTTGCTGTTGTTGCTGTAATTGTTAAAATGCCACATTTTCCCCAGATACAGCTAAAAGCAGTTAAAAGCAAGACCATTAAAAGTAACAACAAATAAAAAATGTAACACATTCTGAAAGGCCCATTCCTGCTGAGCAATCACCCATCAAAAGTTTGCTAAAACAAAACATTGAACTTCCCCATGAATGCATAGCAGGGAAAACAGTAGTCTAACCTGTGTGTAGGAAAGGTGTTCCAAAGCCTGGGAATGGTCACCAAGAAGGCCCTCTCCCATGTACCTGTGAAAGCGGTGGAATGGAAGATCTCAAGACATGAGCAGGCCCATATAGGTACATAGGGTCCTTTAGACAACCTGGTAACTTGATGATCGATGAATTCATTCAGATAACATTGATGTGCATTTTTCATTGGTCTTGGTATCACCTAGGTCTATGTACAGGTCAACAAGGCGTCAAATGCCTTCAGGAGTAGCTGTTCACCGTTTATAGGTTACTAGGTTTTCCTGCACTGTTTTACTTGAAAAAAACCAACAATTTTTCAAAACCAGGCATGAACTTCCCACTGCTTGTTTTTGTTTTTGTTTTTTACATTTTTGGCACTTTGTGAAGCTTTTGAAAGTTCCTCTGGCAGCAGATTGATTCCCCAGACCTGCCACAGTTGCCCTCCCCTGATGTAGAGAGATGCAATGATGTGAAGCTAACTTGAAATATATTTAAGGAGGGTCACATGTTCCCAGTCCTACAGTAAGGGATGTGCCAACGTAAAGCTGGAAAGCTACTTTTAAGAATATGTGTTGCAATGCGCTGAAGCCTTCCATAACTGAGCAGTGGTAGAGTGATGCTCTGGATTGTAGTTGCTTAGTTATGGATGGCTTCAACATGTCATTATATTCATTCTTCTTAAAAGCAGCTTTCTAAGCTGTTAGCTGAGGAATATAAAAAAGTGCAAATAAAGTTTGCTAAAATGAATAACATTTGTCCTCAAGTGAAAAAAAATCTCTCTTAATATTTGTTCCTCCTTCTTTGATTTGTTTGGCCAACATCTTTTGCCAAAATGTAAACAAGGTTTGAAATATCATACCTCAGGTATATCATACCTCATGTTCCTAGAGAGAACATACTAATCAATTCCACAAATAAGCAAATCCACAAAAATCAAAGCTGCAAATATGGAGGGCCAGTTGGATTTGATTCCATTGGCTCATGCTCTAGTCTCCTCCTTACACACTGAGCTGTTTTTCATCACCACAGAATCCTGCCAGAAAGTTAAGAGCTGGTTGTAGACACAACAGTGCCCAGGACAGGGCCTAATTTTTCTTCTTCTTCTTTTTTTTAATCTTAGGCCTATCTTCTGTAATCTTCCTGCCAACCCTGATACAGCTTGCTATCCACCGGTTTTCAGGGACCCTAAATAGAACTTACTCTGCCACTAATAAATCCCCAATAGTCATTGCCTTCATCTGCAGACATGAGTATTTGGGGCAATCACCAGAGTGTTCTTCATTATTCTTACCTTGATATTTATTTAACAAGATATTATTATTTTATTGCAATAATAAAAAACAAAGACAATATTACCCATTTTTAATCCACACTATTCTATTGTAACAATAATTGTGTGTATTATTAAATACTTATTGCAGGTCTTTTGGGAGCTGGCTTTCAGCGTTTTGGCTCTGAAGAAAAATTGCGGTCTAATCCTTTACAGCATCTTTTTGAGGTTTGTTAATGTACACTAAAAGAATCTGAACAGGGGAAATAGGACTCCCATCAGGCACAATCAGCATGGGCAGCTATTAGGAGTTGTGGGATACTTATCCAACAATGTCTGAGAAATGTACAGGTTCCTCACACCATTTATTCTGACTGCCAGTTCTTTGGTTTCCCAAAGCCACTGGTCTCTCATTTGTGCTACTTGTGAATCCATTCATTGCTCAGAGAAGTTACTTTCTTTGGATGTTGTGGCCATGTTGGCTGGATTCTGGCAGCTGTTCAAAAAAGTAACACACACACACACATATACACACACATATCCTGGATTCTATTGTTTGACTTGGCCAAGAATGTTCAGGATCCAACCTGTGTTCCACCACTGAGCTGTTGTCCTTTTCCTGTTTTCTGATGGGGAGATTCATTCAGATAACACTGACATTTCTCATTGGTCTTTGTCTCACCTAGGTCTACGTACAGGTCAACAAGGCATCAAAAGAGGAAGAAGATATTAAAAAGCAAGCACAAGACTTTTTTAGAAAATTGGAGCTGCGTGAAGAACAAGCAATTTCACTGTGGCAACATTTTAGAGATGTTAGCATTGAAGAATATATCCGGATGTACAAGGTGCCTACTTGGATCTTTTCTTTTAATATACATAAATTATCATATATATCCAGGGAGCAGTGAATCTTTTGTGTTGGATATCCATATGCTGAATTCTCTGGGTGGTACAGCTTCCTGCCAGGGAATGTCTTCCATTAGCAAAATGGGGAGTAGTTATTACCCATGCTGCCACTTCAAAATCCAGTATGATGTTGACTGAGATCCTTGCATAGTGACTGACCAGTAATTTTGATGACAGGTCAGTTGATCAGAACAGGATAAAAGAAAAATTTGGGACAATTGCCTGCTGTGGAAGAGGAATGACTATATTTTGAATAGTTTTGAATTGACCTCAGCATTTTTTTAAAAATATCTTTTTATTGTGTTAAAACAACAATGACACACACATACCTTTACAAAAACACATAAAAACACAAAACAAATTTATAACAATTCTACAAATAATAAAAACTCACACATCTGACTTCCTAAACCCTAACAAAGTCAAAACACAACAATTATTATCC
This sequence comes from Sceloporus undulatus, assembly GCF_019175285.1. Classification (NCBI taxonomy): domain Eukaryota; kingdom Metazoa; phylum Chordata; class Lepidosauria; order Squamata; family Phrynosomatidae; genus Sceloporus; species Sceloporus undulatus. The sequence goes on from NW_024802938.1 coordinate 718,599, forward strand.
CATCCATTCCCATCACTTCTTGTTTCAGGAAATTAATTTCTTGCCTTTCCTCTTAAACTTTAAACTAAACCCAGTTAACCTACCAATTCCAGCTAACCTGAAATAACTTTATCTACCTTAGCCCCCTTCTTACTTAGATAGCCTCACAAAGGTTCCCAGCATTTTTTTAATCCTTTCCCAACAAACATGTAATTTATTTAACTCAACTAAATCCACTAATTTATTTAACCACTAATTTATTTAACAAATCTTCCACATCCAGAACTACTGTTGTTTTCCATTTGCCTACATAGATAGTTCTGGCACTTGTTGTCATATAAAACATAAGTTTACTGTGTGTTGTCTATCTAAATTCTCATCTTCACACATGTTCAAAAGATAAAATGTTGAGTCCATATTCATTTTGGACTGTAGTATTTCCATTGCTGTCCTATGAATTCCCTTCCAATCTTTCCTGGCACATGAACAATTCCACCATATGTTGTAGAAGATACTGACCTCTTGATTATATTTCCAACACTTGTTGGATACCCCTTTATACATCCTAGCTAACTTGGCCAGGGTTAGGTGCCATCTAAACTGCATTTAAAATAAGTTCTCTTTTAAATCATAACTAGCTGTGTATTTTAAATGTTTATTTCATGTTTACTGTGTAGCACTGCTCTAGCTGTATGCTCTGTTTTATGTCTTGTGACCATCTTTTTAAAACAATTTTAAATATTTAAATTTTCCATGTTGAAGCTGATCAAATCTACTGAATATTTCTTTTAATAATCTGTTTTAACTATATAACTTGAAGTTGTTTTTTACATCTCTTCAGTATGTGTAGCCTCATTCAATCTCATGTTTGTTAAGTGACACTTACAGAAGTAAAGGTAGTCATTGCCTGACAATAATGTTGATTTCCTTTTATCTCGGTGGAACCATTCAGCGTCTCGGAGTGTGCTTTGATGAATATTCTGGAGAATCAGACTATCAAGAGAAAAGTCAGGAAGTTATAAAGATGTTGAATACCAAAGGACTTCTAAAGAAAACAAAGTATGAACAGGTTGTTTCATTTACAACTTTGTACCATATGCTATAATTGTTTCTGCAATAGATATCTGAGTCCTAGAGTTTCTTAAATATCTAATAAGGGTTTTGAGTGGAGAATCAAAGTACAGTAATATCCCTTTCTGTTTATCTGAACTTTGGATCATGCCACCCAAATGTTTCTCTCGCTGGATTGGTCTAGATAACAAAGGCGATACTGGAAATATTTTTTCATGTACATCAGCAAGTCAGACCAGCAGTCAGCTCTCAACACTAGTTTTGTATGTAGTTTTGTATGCTTTGCCACTGTCCCCATGGTTTTGATCAGCCGTCGAAGAAGAGAAACATTGTTGACAGTGCCATCTTTGTGCATTTGCTTTCTCATCTAACACTAAATGAGCACTGGGAGTAGTGCCAAACACAGGGCATATGCCCTCCCCCCCAGACTAAAAATATAGGTCCAAAACATACTGCAGAAATAATCCAGTTTGAGACCGCTTTAACTGCCCTGGCTCAGTGCTAGGGAATTCTGGGAACTGTAGTTTTGTCAGACATTTAGCCTTCTCTGTGAGAGAGCTCTGGTGCCATAATAAACTACAATTCCCTAGCACTGAGCCAGAGCAGTTAAAGTGGTCTCAAACTGGATTATTTCTGCAGTGTGTTTTGGACCATAGTTAGAACAAATAACTTTTATTTTACAACCTTTCACAGTACCCCATACCAGCTATCCCATTCTGCCTAATGGTAAGGATGGGCCTGAAGAAAGCCTTGGATCTGGGTCCTCCTCCTAGAAGGACAAATAAACCATGATTCAGATTTTCTTTCTCTGGTTCTTAGTCTGCTCCTCTGCATGAAACAATAATTGTGGTTTAAGATAACTTCTAGTCATTTGCTAATGAACCAACTTCAGAGTGTGGATTCTAGAACTGGCTTGTTTTGACAGAGGCTTTTTTAAATCATGATTCCTGGTTTGTATGTAATAGCAAGCCAGGAATGGAGGAAAGTGAATCTGAATCAGAGTTTTTCCATCCTCCTCGTCATGCTGGAGAAAGGGAAATTAAGTGTAGGTATTGCCATTCAAGAGTATGAGTTAACCAGCCATATATTTTGGGGAAGATGGGAAAGGAAAGGACCTTGTACAGTATTGAGGTTCTTTATACAGTGAAGTTTTGGCTCTTAGTCAATAATGCGGGTACATTTGAACATAGGAGTGGCTGTTAAGAGTGGAAAGTACAAATACCATGATTAATCTAATGTTCTTTCACATATAGGGGGTTGATGTGAGACAGCTTTATGATACAATAAAGTGGTTGGAAAGACTAAGTACTGTAGTTACTTCCTATTTGTGAAAATCCCACCACGACCTTATTTGTACACAATCTAAAATTCCTGAAGTGTCTGGAACTGAAGGATTTGTTGTATATTTTACTGAGAAACTAGTGTGTGTGTAGACATGGGTACTAAGACAAATGAATATTTAGATCATAGGAGGGAATCATGGAATCCTCCAGATGTCTTTGGACTGTAGCTCCATTTGTGACTGCCTTGGTGAGTTTGCAGTCCACCATCGTGGGGGCAGCATGGTTCCCATCCCTGATTTAGTAGCTTACAGCATATGGTTTCTTCAATTTTTTAAAAAAACTGTTTTTTAAAGGGAAGGAATAGGAATAGTGCATCTTTCTGAGAATGGAGACCAGGCTGTTGTAATGCGTAGTGATGGAACTTCTCTCTACCTCACAAGGTAAGTATTAATTAAACTTAAATTAAATTTAAAACAGATTTCTTAACACTGATAAAATACATAATAGTTGAAAGAGTTCAAATTAGGAGCCCTGGTGGCCCAGTGATTAAATGTCAGTACTGCAGCCACTAGGGTCTCAGGGGCGACTCAGGCTGGCATCCTTCCAAGGTCACTAAAATGAGTACCCTGCTTGTTGGGGGCAATTAGCTTACACATTGTAAACCGCTTGAGAGTGCTTAAGTGCACTGATAAGCAGTATACAAATGTACTTCCTATTGCTATTACTACCATGAAAGTTGTACTTTAAATCAAAAACCAGGATGGAACAAATCAGCACACAAATCAAGGAGACAAAACTTTAACCCATACTAAAAGCAAGAAAAACAAAAAGGTCTTAGTAGTTTGGACAAAGCTTTAAAGGAGAGGGAGACAACCATACCTCTTCAAAGAGAAGGTTTTGTAATTTGGTTACAATAATTGAAAAGGCTTTGTATTGCAATATTGTTAGCCTTAATGTAACATGGCAGATAATCACAGTCATGAAATGATTTGCAATGGCTGTTCACAGTTGCAAAAGTATATTTTGTTTTTAATATTTTAATTTGGCTTTTCTTGTGTGTCTTTTGCAGAGATCTTGCTGCTGCTATAGACAGAATGGATAGATATAATCCTGACACTGTGATATATGTGGTAAGTAATTCTGGATCTCCCGTGGACTGCTTTATCTAGAGGTGAGATAGGGAACATGTGGCCAGATGTTGGGCTGCACCTGCCACCATCCTTCATTGTTGGTTATGCTAGGTAGAGCTGATGTGTTGGCAGTCCAATATCTGGAAATATTCCCCACCCCCTGGTTTATAAAATAAAAATACTGGCCTCAGAATTGCTCTATAAAGCCCTTTTTTGAAGTGGAGCTGGACAGAATGTGTGTCTGCTTTCAAAATAACAGCCATGTTTCTTCTCATCCTTTCCTCTTCCCCAGAAATGTCTAGCAAAACAATACACATGCAGTGTGACATGATGATGTCCCTTTGTGTCATGTCTTTTTAGATTGTAAGCCTGAGGGCAGGGAACTGTCCAATTAAAAAGATTGTATGTACAGCGCTGTGTAAATTTACAGCGCTTTATAAATAAAGGTTAATAATAATAATAATAATGTTATTGTAATCTGTATTTCCCAACTCCGTCTTCATTTTATTGGCTGTTGCTTGTAGGCTTGAGGAAACATTTAGGACAGTTACATCACACAGTTTGTTTTACTAAACATTCGAGAGAGAAAAGATGATAAAACCTAAGGCAATTGATTTTGGTGACCATTCTATTCTTAAAATATCTAGCTCTAGTGTAATATCTGTTTTCTTTTTGTTGTGGCCCATTGTGTGAATATATAAAAAGCTGGCTAGGTTTCAGAGTTCTAAAGGATAAATTTTTCTGAGGTTTTTCCAGAGTTTGAACATTTATCAAGTTTAGATTTTTATTTCAAGGTTGATCATTCATATGGGAGAGTACTTTACCAATGGTTACTTAGAACAGAGCTCGCTGTCTCTCCTCTCCTCCTCTCTCTGATATATGAGATCAATCCTGTTTTGTGTCATTAGTTGCTGGAGCTAGGAGAATTTACATTTGGGGCTAGAATTCCCAAATTCCCCCAATTAACAGGAAGATTGGGAGATTCTAGGAATTGTACTCCAAAAAAGGTAATTTTTCCAAACTCTGTTACTTCCACCTTGCATATGAACAATATTAACTTGACTTGTATGTTTAGTATCTGCAATATGCTTAATGACTTTTTCTCTTTTCTAAGACAGAGAAAAGCCAGATCTCTCATTTTCAGCAAGTATTCCAGATACTGAGGTTATTGGGTTATGAATGGACAGAAAGGTAATCACAGCCTTGACAAAATGTACATATTTATGTATGTAGCTAGGTATTAAACCTGTTATAAGTATACTCTTAATGTGGAAGGAGGAAACATCCTATGACATCCTGTTTATTATAAAGGCTATAGATGGCTGCTCTTGGGATGTTGGATTTTTTTATTATTATTATTCAGTGGCCTTCCAGAAATTGATGAATTGCTATTTTCAACATACCTCACTATCACCAGGGCTCGCTGGGGTTAACAAGAGCTGAAGAACAGTAACACATGGAGGGGGACGTTGTTCCCTAGCTGTGATACAGAGGCAACTTCTGATATGTGGTAGCTGACTGATATCTAAGCCTCAGGTCACCTTACAAATGGATGGAAATGGCAGATTCTGATTTAAAGA